>NW_025335941.1:45702115-45872115 GCF_004798865.1 Varanus komodoensis
TCCTTCACATATTGGCGAGTCTTCTTAAGGTCAATCTTTAGGTCAGGGTTGAGAAAATTCAAGCACAGGGACCAAGTCCATCTACTGAGGGTTTGCATCTAGTCAGGACCAGCCCAAGATGGCATCCCTCCCATTCCAGGCACAGCAGCTGACTGCAGTGTTAGATTGAGCTTTCTTCAAGACGGACATTGGGACAGCATCTTCTGCCACCCCTGAAAGCAGCAAGCTAGCTTGGGTCCAAAGGGTATCCTACAAGGTCCACAAGGCTCTCCTCTATGCTGTCTCCCCTGAACATTTGCTACCTGAGGCAAATGCTTCATTCTCCATAACAGGCGGGCTGGCCCTGCTGTCAGGGTCCCCAAGTTCCTCCAGCCAACTAGTTTTTGTTTAGTTCTCCCACACCCCCGCATGGAAAAAGTGGAAATGAGAGGTTGAGCTATGAAAGCCTCTTTCATAGGTTCAAAAAGAAACTAGACAGCCATCCGCCTGGTTGGTGTCCTGCAACAGCAGGGGGTTGGGCCTTCATGGCCCCTTCCAACTCTACTATTCTATGAATCTATGTTGACTTTCTTTGTGGTATTTTTGGCTCTGCCCCATGTGCCTTCAGTGTCACCCCACCACAGGAATGCTACCCTTGAAAGCATCTCCAAAACTTGAAGTTGGCCCTCAGGCTGAAAGGTTCTTCTCTCCTGCTTTAGATTTTGTTTGTAATTCTGGTTTACAGCTGCACAAAATCCAGATCCCCCCAAAATGAAGACAAGGATGGAATACAGAAGGTACAACTTGAACTAAGAAAAGATAAACTGCTATTTGATCCACATGTATGGTGCTGTGCAACTAATGACATGGGCAAAGTATGCACTGAACTCTACACAGTTGGTAAGGCTCCTGATGGGCTTGTATGTATCTTGCTTGGGATTTGTCACTCCTTCATTCATGCATGCAGACTATGCCACAAATGCAATGTAACAAGTCAGTTGAATTAATAATGTTCAAGAAGGTAGATGCTCCTGATGTATAGATCAGAACTAGGGACAATGTGTGTTGGGCTATCATTTCCCTACTTTTGTTGGATTGTAACATCCATAAAATGTCTCCACTGGGTATGCTAGCTTGGTCTGACGGAGCAGTACTCCATGGTGGGAAAAAGGCTTATTGAACAGAATTGATCTTACTTCTCAACAGGCAAGCATAGAGTTGCACTACTGATTTATTTAAATGTTTTGAACGCTCATTAATTGCACTATGAATTTTAAATCTAAAGGGAAAGGAGCCTGATATGTGTGTATAAATGCTTGCACTTAGTCATGCTTGTGAAGGGGCACAAAGAGCATGCAACCTAAATCTGGTTCCAAGAACATAGAGCCTAAATTTGGAGAGCAAGCACTTTAGGAGCCGGGAGCAGTGTTCTTGTGTTTATGGAATTCCATTAAGTGTCATTAACACTGACAGTGTTCATTAAAGATGTTTCTTTGTAAGGTTTGGTTTGCTTGTTTGAATGTTTCATTGAACATACTGTAATATTTCAGATCTAGATGCACTGGAAAACCCTGACCAGGAATTCTTTCTTAAAGTTGGAGATCCACTGTTCTTAAGATGTAGAGCCAATTACTCCACATTCGCCTTTCGAACAATGTGGTATTTTGAAAACAAGGCATTAGACATGGTAATAAGATGAACCCATTTTTTGTGAGCAATGAACAACTAATTGCCATTACTTCTTGTACGAGATACTAACTTCAAAACTATTATATTAGTATTTTACATTTTACAAACTGAAACTTCCAGACTTCATCATGGAGAAAATCAGATATCTGATTCAGTCTATTATGATGACATTCTGTTGTCTGCCTGCCTGCCTGCCTGGTATTCCAAGAGATCCACAAACCTGATGTTTGCCATAACCTGCACACCTGTCCTGCCTGGCTTCCACCTGGGGGCATTTGATAGAACTCCATTCTCAAGATCTAGGCAGTTCCCCCCCCCCCCCCCGCCCACTTTGGCCCTAGTTCTGAGCTGAGAAATATGGGTGAGGGCTGACCCCCATTCTGCTGAACGTTAAAGATGCTTAGAAAGCAATGAAAAGTCTCACTGCTTTCCAAGTGCCTACAACACCACTGTCAAGGAGAGCCCTGACTCTTCTCACGCAGAAGAGGTTCAGGAATGCTTTCTGATGCTTCCCTCGACTGGTAATGTGCCTATTCAGTGTAAAAGATGTGGCTGACCTTTTTGTAGACTCTTGTCTATGCCTGTCTCCAAACAATCATTAAGGCATAATTCCATGCATGTTTCAACAGAAAATATTAAAAGAACTTAAGGGCTATGCTGCATCAGGCCAGGAGTCCATCTAGTCCAGCATTCTGTTCACACAGAGGCCAGTCAGTTGCCCATGGAAATCCCACAAGCAGGACATGTGTGTTGCAGCACCATCCTGACTGTGTGCCCCAACAATACAGGAGGCAATAGGACGACTGGTAGTCTTATGTTGCATGTATTTATTTGGTCCCCTTTTATCCAATTGGTACGTATCACTACATCCTGTGGAAGTGACTTCCATAATTAACTATGTGCTGTGTGAAGTTATTTTAATCAGTCTTGACTCTTCCACCAATCAGCTTCACTCCATAAGGTTCTGTACCATGCATATTGTACACCTCTATCATGTCACCCCTTACTTGACTTTGCTCTAACTCAAACAATCCAAGGTGTTGCAACCATTCCTCATACAAAGGTTCAGTCCAGCCCCTTGATCTTCATAGTTGCCCTTCTCTGAACATTTTCCAGTTCTTATCTGGTGACCAGAACTATGTCTGGTGACCAGAACTATGCACAGTATTCCAAGCATGGTCACTGAACATACTTGTCGAAAGGAAATATAGTCTTGGCAGTCCTACATCCATCCAGCATGCCAGAGCCAATGTTGAGACTTTCTTACCTAAAAATGCACAGGATTATTGCATAAAATTCATTATACTGAAACGCAATGGGTTCAGTCTTGTCTTAATCATATTTATAAATCCATTGAAGACAGTTAGATTTACATTAGTATGGATTCAGCTCAGTTGAATCCTGAAGTTGAATCCTCAGTTGAAATCTGAATGAATTCTTTCTGACTATGATGGCCACTGCTGTATATTTAAACAACTCTACCTTTTAGAATATACTATCATTCCATTAGCTTTCCCCTTGCTATAAAGTACGTTATCAAAGATGTAACCTCAGCTATATAAAGCATGCAGGACTGGCCCTAGCCCTAGGCAGAGTGAGGCAGTTGGCTTCAGGTAAAACAGTTCTTTCTAAACAAGAACCTTTGAGATCTTCTGTTAAAAGATTCTGCTCTCATTTTCCACCCTCTCTTTATGTTTTATATGAAAGATATTTTCTACATAACCCAATGGAGCACTTATCAGGCACATGGCACCTGTATGAGGTTGTATTCCTGGTAATGTTTGCCACAGGACAAAGAACCTGTACCGCTCCAGGAGCTGGATTGCCCCTGTCCCCAGACCAAGCCAGGAGGAAAGATGATGTTAAGGCACCAGGTTTCTTCCATGAAGTTCCTCACCCTTCCATGATGTCATCTGCCACTTTCTGTATGCCATTTTCCTTACTTTGCAAAAAGAGTAGCACTCAGCTGGTACTTGAAAGGGCTCTCTGAATTGGGCACCTCTATTGCACCCTATTCACACCCCTAATGCATGAAGCGCATGAAAGAGGAAAGATCTTTGTTGCCTTCAATTTGTGATCTGAGGTAACAAAGCGGCCACTGTGTTCCATTCACTTTCCAAGTGGAAGGGGAGTGGTTTATATGGGACTCTCTTTGTTATCTCTAATTACAAAGCAGAAATAACAAGAATAACAAGAGGATTTCATTCCCAACCTTCTCCCCAGCCTGGTTGCATCTGGGCTAGGGGAGAGGGCTGGGCTTGAAGAAAATGTCCAGGCTAGATTGGGAGCTTCTGTGAGCCAGTTGTTCCCTGCCCCTGCTCTACCATTTTCTTCCAGCAATCCTGAAATTTTGCACAATTCTGTCACAGAAAACATAATCAGCTCTTAAATTTATTTTAAAACCAGAACATGATGCTGGAAGGAAGACAAAATGTGGGCCATTGGATTAAACTGAAGTATGTGTTTGCTTCTTCGGTGGGACGCAGCAGTCAAGGGCGTTATACCTGTTCATCTGAGGAACTTGCTGCAAATAAAACTGTTTATGTTACAGTTTTAGGTAAGCCATATACCACGTGATGCATTGAATATATACATGCATGCAATATAAATGTCATTCTGAATGAAGTTGTTTCAACTTGCTTTCCCTTTGAAAGAAGGGAAAACAGGAATTAAGCCAGACTTGACCTAAACTAAAGCTGTAAAATCACAAGTTTCCTCCCTTCCCTACTTAACACAGATTCCTCTTTCTTACTTGCTTTCTTGGCTTGTCATGGTACATCATTATATCTGTGTTTGGGCTATTGCTATTGGGGAACTAACTCCACCAGAAAGTGTAATTTACGCATCAGCTCATGAATTTGTCTATCCAAGTCCAAGAAAGTAGAGTCAAGCCGTATGTCAAGATCTGTATGTTCAAACTACTTCCAAAGCATTAAACTCCTCCTTGCCTGCCAGCCAGCAGCCCAAACTGTATCATTTCCCACTACTCTCCTCTACCTTGTCACACCTTCTGTGTGCACTGCCAGCAACAAGGTGGGTCTCTTCTCCATTGGGCTTCCAGGACAGCAGGGCTGTCTGGAATGCCCATGTGAGCTCATGTGATCCCCTGGTGGCTTTTTCCCCATGAATGGAAAAAAGATAACCATGCGGACTGTGTAGGTGCTCGTAACCACTACGTCTTGTACCAATGTTTAACTCCAATTCTACAATCAAGGTTAAAAGTGAAGTTGTGAAATCTGGCATGTCCTAACTCTGGTTAGCATTGATCTTGGTGCAGACCTAACCTTGCACCATGGTGAACTCTAAGAAGGGAATGGCATTTATGCTCAAAAGATGATGGGGTTGGGGAAAGGAGCACATTTATCAAGGAAATTCAGGGTCTTATTCAAACATGAACCATTCATACAGATCTGTGTGTTGGTGGAATAGAAATGGGATGGATGGATGGATGGATGGATGGATGGATGATGGATGGATGACTTTACACAGAATATATTCTTGAGTCTGTCTAGGCCATTATTGTCCATTCTGACAGGCAGTGGCCCTCTGTGTTCTCAGGAAGAGCTCTTTTCCATCCTCAGAATGGGCTAAGCTTTCTGAATATGAAGCACCTGTGCTACCACTGTGTTATTGTCCTTCGTACTCACAGAGCTCATCTATTCAGTATATTTCCTACCCTACTCTCACTTCCACCTCTGAAGAGTAGCAAGTCATACCTTTTGGAACACTCTTTCTGCAGTTTCAGTGAAACCCAAAAGCATTTTGCCTGTGTTTCTGATCAGCGCAAAAAGGAATCAAAGACCTTTGGGGACTTCTTATGGCTCTCATGAACTTTTCTGGAATATGACTGAGATTCTTTGCCTATTATGTGAATTCCTCAGGCCCTGTGTAATAATATTCTCAGTCCCCTAAATAGGTTTAGGAGGTCAGGGAAATTGGGAGATTAGGGAAACCCTAATTTTGGACATGCCTAGTGGGATCTTTGATATCTCCTTATCTGCCACTTTTAAGCGTTCTACTGAAATGACATAGTACAATTGGTTTTTAAAAATATTTAGACTGCGATTCTATGCATACTCTTCCCTGGGAGTATGTCCCAGTAAGCTCAGTTAAGACTTACTTCTAGGCAGATACATATAAGACTGCAGTGTTAGTTTATTTTAAAACATTTATATACCACTGTTATCATGGTGTCAGATATCATGGTGTCAGATTTAAAATGCAAGTATATTAACAATTCAACAAGATTTTAATACAACTAGACGGAACTTTGAAGAACAGCAGAAGAACTATAAAAGATGGTTCTTCTCTTCAGTAATGGCCAACTGCAGTAAGTTCGTAGCAGTAGTTGCATAGTATCTGGGATGCCACAGAGAACCCACTGTGTCTGCTCCTGACAGGATCCAGCCTCAGCAACCTGTAAGAAGAAATCCAGAACGAGGCCTCATAGGAAGATTGTAAGTGCCTGGGAGGCCTACCAGCAGGGCCAGAGACAAGGCCAGGCATAGTTGGGCAGAGGGTGAGGGGACCAGTGCCAAAAAGCCCCCAGAGTTGCTGCTCCTCTTCATCACTGCAAACAGCTTGTTCAGCTGCCTCTCACTCTGGCCAGCTCAATGGTGGTGGTGCTGTTCTGTCCTCTGCTCTTCCTAAGGTCCATAGCTTAACATTCCCTGTCCCAGTCACTAAGTGGCACACAACAAGGAACTGTCCTGTGGCCCTCATGTCCTCTTTGCACTCTTCCTGCGAGCATCTGGTTGGCCACTGTGGGAAACAGAATGCTGAACTTGATGAATTTTTTGTTTGATAGCAAAGCTTTGCTTGCATTTTTATGTGCAACCTTTTTGGGAAAGAAATTTGGCATTCCTTCAGTGGTAGTATATTTCTACTATGTTAAGTACAAAAGACTATAGTACAGATATATTTGAACTGAACAACTTGGAGCCAGGATACCTAAAGAATTGTCTCTTTGCTTATATAACTCTTTGGCCAGCAAGGTCTTCTTCAAAGACCTCAGGTAGGGATGCTGAAGGCAAAAGAAGAAAAAGAAGACCAAATAAGAGATAAAGTGAGCCACAGCCTTGAATTTAGAAGAGCTAAGCAGGGATAGGGTACTCTGGAGGGCTTTCATTCATGGGATCACCATAAGTTGGAGATGACTTAACAGTACACAACAGCAGCCAGCAGCAGCAACAAGAATATAAAGAGTTTGGAATTCCTTCCCAAAGTACCACAGAAGCTGCACGACTCAGAAAAAGCTGATCCACTGCAGAATCTGCTAGCTGGATTCATAGAAATCCAAACTCATTTGACTCCATTGTGGATTTTTCTGAGATCCCTAAGCTCAGGATGCCTGCACCAAATGGATTATGGTGGGAACACAACTAGAGAAAAGATCTTTCCAATGATGGCACTCCAGTTGTGGAATTGGGTACCAATGTGGTGCTGTCTTGCATCAGTGAAAACTTTTTATTTCTCCAGGATTTTGGGGAATGCTACATTTCTCATGGTTTCAGCTTTGCTCTGTTGATGTTTTAAATGGTTACAGTCATTATTTATTTAGTTTGTGGTGTGGTTGATGTGGTGGTGATTTCTTGGTTGTTTTTCTGATTTTTACTATTACTGTTAACTGCCCAGAGGAGCTGAACCCTTCCCTGCCCTGCCCATCCCATCCCATCCCATCCCATCTCTTTCTAGTTTCTATATACTATCCTATTCCCATAGGGTCTGGGCAGTTTACAAGAGATTAAAACCAACAGTAATTCAAATTTAAATTAAAAACGAAGCTATGAAATGAAACTAGTCAGGGAAGCCCTGTTGGAAGAAATACACCTTTTACTCCCTCTTGAAGATAGCATTCTGGGATTTCTAATGCATCTTCCCTAGCAGGCCATTCCATAACTTATTGTTAATTGGGCAGAATATAAACAATGTAAAATAAATAAGAAAAGAGAGATGCAATTTCACAATTCTTCCAATACATGTTAAGCATCCAGATGCTAATTTTGATTCATCATTTAACAGATAAAGGATTTATCATTTTCACTGATGCAAAGGAAGATTTTGAAATTGATATGAATGAAGACACTTGCCTGGAAGTTGAACTGAAAGCCTACCCACCCGTTAGATGTATTTGGATGTTTTCCCAAATGTCATTTCCATGTAAGCAAATTTACACCGGCAGATACAGGTAATGGACTTTCTTGGAATGTGTTTCTTCTCTGCATATTGTCTTTTATGCCACAAGTCTTTATATGATTCCCTACCTCTATGCAAACATGCCTATGATTTTGCTTCCTGCTTCATACATTTCATTCTTCTGCATGTCCATAATCTGTGGCTGCCCCCATTAAATCACCAAGTGGTTGACAAAGTGCTGTATCAGTTCTTAATTATTAAAACAAACACAGTGGCATTCAGCTGAACTACATACCATGTCTTACGTTGCATTGTATTTCCTTGTTTGTTCATAGGGAAACACCAGAAAACCCTTGGGGCATATCTAGATGCATATGGGGCATATTTAAGCACTTCTTGGAGAAACTGATTTTTGTGAAAACGTAAAGCATCCAACTGCTTTCATTCATTCATTCATTCATTCATTCATTCATTCATTCATATACCATCCCAATACCCCAGAGGGCTCTCTGGGTGGTTTACAGACAATAAAGCCCCAAATACAATATCCAGTCCAATACAAATAAATTGGCTACACCATGACTGAGTTTAAAATGACATGGTTAAAATGAATTAAATGAATAAATATACAATTAAAATTAATTAACTTTAAAATATTGGTCAAATAAAAAGCTTTTGACCTGGTGCTGAAAAGCATATAATGACAGCGCCAGGTGGACCCCTCAGGGAGCACATTCCATAGTTGGCGTGTCACTGCAGAGAAAGCTCTCCTCCAAGGCGTTCCTTTAGATAACCTGGTCCCAAGCCATTTAGGGCTTTCATCCATCTGCTTACTTTACTATGGCTGAGTCTTGAACTGTTAACAGTTTCAAAATGATGTTAGCTATCTCTAGATTAAACCAAAAACACATCTTGGTTGTTTTGAGAAATATCCCTTTCTTTTGGTGCCCTAAGTAGCAAACATGGGCTATACTGTTTGTTTGTTTGTTGATTTAATTATAGTCTGCCCAAAAGCCAGTCTTCTCTGGGTGAACTACAAAAGGTTAAAAGGGTAAGATGCCATGCAGATGTGTTTCTCTCAGCTGCATGATCTGCTCAAGTTCACTTTGCAAACAAAGAGCCAGAAGTGTTGCTAATCAACAGCTGGCAGCTGGGCAGCAGGTGGACAAGGCAGAACTCTTCTCCTATCTTTCGAGGATGCATTTCTTCCTTTGGCAATTCCAAAGCAGCTGGAACAGCTGGTGCTGTCCCCGCTCTGACTACAGATTCAGGCAAATACATCAGTGAAAGAGTGTATTTTCACAAAGAACTAGTGAACATTTGTGGTCTGGCATTTCCTTAAGTCCTTGGTAGAAGCTTCAGAATTGGTCAGTTTGCATGATGGGAACTGATATCAAGCTATGTTTGCTTTTTCCTCATCAGCCTTGCTTGAAGACTGTGGGGACATTTGCAACTCCTCCTGATGTTTTGGCATACAGCTTCCATGATTTCCCAGCATTAGCTATACTGAGACCAATGGGAGTTGTGGACCAGAGAGTTTGGAGGGCCACAAGTTGCCCATGCCTGCACTATGATCAGGTGTATCACTTCTGTTCCTATAAATGATTGTTGGTGTTCAGAATCTTTGATGAGCTACAAAGCTATTCATAAGGACTGTCTGATGATTAAAACCAAGTTAACAAAAAGTCATTCTAACTGGCTTTTAGGAGCTGCAGTCCAAGTCATCTGGTAGGCGCCTGGTTGGGGAAGACTGTGCTAAATGTTGGATTGTTTTTGTGTGGACCACCCAATAATTTTATACTTAGGATGCCAAGATAGTCACTGCATGGCCCAATGGCAAGGGAGACACATCTCTGCTCCTATGACTCTGCAAACACTAGACCAGCAAAATAAATGTTGACCTCTTTACCTCTTGCTTATTTAAGAATCAGGAGGAAGCTGGTAGGTCCGTGTGCATCAAACCTTGAAAGTATGCAGTGTCCCTGTGTTGCTTTGTGGGTTCTTGTACCGTGAAAGTATTTTGTTTATTTAAAGAACTGTTCCAGAGCATGTGAACATCTTCCACCTTTTTGTTTTGTTTTTTTTATTGTTGATATTGTTAAACAGGCACCTTCATTTTTTGTGTGCTCCGTTTTCTGTTAGCGAGCCTCTCTCTGCATCAGACTGGGGGGTTGGACGGGGGTGGGGGAGATGCATCTGACTGAGGGGAGATTCTCTTTCAGTTGCATCTCTTACAAACAGTAAGCAAGGTTGCAGGAGATGTTATTGTCTGGCAGAGAAAAGGGAGGTTTATCATGATCTTGGCTGACCACTGTATACAGTTGGTACAGTTGAGTTTAGTTTGATGACACAGAGGTTTTACAGGCCTGAGCTGAAGATTTGCATTATGCATGGTCTTCAGTTAGGCTGGCTTTAAAAATGTGTATGTGCATTGTGGAAAAAGGAGATAGACAGAAATGGCCAACTAATTTAAAAATAAATGTACATTGCAGGCATTTATGGTAACACTGGTTATTTAGGATATTTATTTAGGATATTTATATGCCGTCCTATTGCAAAAGCCTCAGGACGGCTTACATAAATAGAATACAAATATCAACATAAATAAATTATTATTATGGTTATAGCCTGAAGTGTCTGATTCTGTCTAATCTTGGAAGCTAAGCAGGATTGGGCCTGGTTGAAATCCAAATGGTGACTTAACATTGTGAACCACCTGGAGAGCTTTAGTTACAGGCAGTATAGAAATTCAGTGTAATATTATAATTATTATAATAAAGAGTAGCTTCTGACTTGCTTTGTATATAAATCATAGAATTATAGATTTGGAGGGAAGGCGAGAGGTAATGTTGCCAATCCCCTGCAAAGCAAAAGGCCTGCAGAACTGAATTCCTGCAGTTTTTAGCCTTTGGTTATTTCCAGTACTTTCTCTTCTCCAAGCTGAGTATACCCAGCTGTTTTACCTGTTCTTCTTAGGACTTGATTTCCAGATCATAAGCATCGTGATTGCCCACCTCTGGCTTTGCTCCAGGTTCTCAGTGCCTTTCTTAAAATGCACCACAGTGTTCCAAGTGAGGCCTGCCCAGCACAAAATAGAGTGGAACAGTTGCTTCTTCTGATCTGAATGAAAGTGTCCACTAACAGTTTGCCATAAAGATGAAATGCCTCTCAGGAAAGAGGATGAAGGAGGATTACACTGTGCATAAAATTTGCACATGCTCATTATATGTTTGGCTGCAAATTTAATAATAATATTTGCATAGAACTACAGTATGTATTGTAAAAGTCTGGACCAATGAGCCTGCCAGCTCACTCTGGTGCTAACTCTTGATGGACAACAGTTCTTATGATTTATTATCTTTAAACCAAAATGAACTGGACAGCCCTTCAAATAAAAGGTGCCTTTAAACAGAGGGCTGTCCTGTGTAAAAGAGGGCACATGGCCATCCTCACTCTGGGCACTGCTTCTGTTTAAGCAGTTTAATAAACTGCCTGACTCAAAAGCTTAAAATCTTCACAAAGACTCACCATGGTGCTTTGGAATTGGGTAAATCACATGAGCTGATAGACTAATAAATGCTTCTGTATTTCTGTTAAGGTAGCCTAAAAGTGCACCTGCTTTATTATTTATTTTATTATTTTATTTTATTTATTTCTATAACACCCAATAGCTGAAGCTATTTTTCAAAAATACAAAAAAGAAATGCAACAAAAATACAAATACAATAAAATCACAATATAAAATTCCAATATATGAATTTAAAAGAGTATGCCATTCCAATATACAAAATGTAAAAATAGTTTAAACATTTAAACCAATTTCAATAGAGCTAGACTTCAAAACAGGCAATATAAACCAACATAAGCCATGAAATGCTTGGTAATAGAGGGCAGTTTTAACCTGGTGCCAAAGATAATAATGCTTGTACTAGGTGGACCTCAGTAGGAGGATTCTTCCATAATTGGGCAGCCACCACCAAGAAGGCTCTTTTCCTTGTTGGCTTTTTCTGTGCCTCCTTTGGAGTTTGCAATCAGAAGAGGACCCCAGTTGCAGATTATGGGGTTCAGGTAAATTGAGGAAAGGAATTCCATTAGGTAATGTGGTCCTAAACCATGTAGGTCTTACCAGTCAAAATTAGCACTTTGAATTGTGTTCAGAAAAGTATAGGCAGCCAATGCAAGGGAGCAGAATTGATGTTATATACTTTCTGGTCCTAGTTATTAATCTAGCTGCCACATTTTGCACAAGTTGCAGCTTCTGAACAGTCTTCAAGGGCAGCCCCACATAGAGTACATTGCAGTAATCTGGATTAGAGATAACCAGAGGGTAAATTACTACAGCGAGATAGGGGTGTAGCTGGTCTACCTGCAGAGGCTGGTAGAAGGCATTCCATGCCAATGAGACCACCAGAGAGGCTCAAGTGACAAAGATGGGTTGAGGAGCACCCCTAAACTACAAACCTGATGCATCAGGGGGAATGTAACCCCATCTAGAACAGGTTGCACACCCTCCATCTGATCAGAGTAACCACCTACTAACAACATCTCAGTCTTGTCTAGGCTGAGCTTCTTTTATTAGCCCCCATTTAATCCATTGTCACAGCCATGCACTGGTTTAGCAGATCCAGAGCCTCACCTGATGAAGATGAAGAGGAAAAGTAGAGCTGCATGTCATTGATGTACTGATGGCAGATAACTTCAGAACTCATGATGACCTCATTCAGAGGGTTCATGCAGATGTTAAACAGCATGAATCCTAAGGAACCCCATGCTGAAGAATCCATGGGGCTGAGCAATATTCCCCAAGCATGACCCTCTGGAGCTGGCCATCCAAATAGGAACAGAACCAGAGCAATGCAGTACCATCCACCCCAACTCAAACAGTTGCTCCAGAAAGATACCATGGTCAATGACAAAGCCACTGAGAGATCCAGGAGTATCAATAGGCTTGCCCTCCCCTGTTTCTCGCCCAACATAGGTCATCATCGTTGTTGTTGTTAGCTGCAAAGTCATGTCTGACCCATTGCGACCCCATGGACAACATTTCTCCAGGCCTTTTTGTCCTCCACCTTCCCCCGGAGTCCACTTAAGCTCACATCAACTGCTTCAGTGACTCCATCCAGCCACTTCATTCTCTGCTGTGCCCTTCTTCTTTTTCCGTCAATTGTTCCCAGCATTAGGGTCTTCTCCAGTGAGTCCTTCCTTCTCATTAGGAGGCCAAAATATTTGAGTTTCTTCTTCAGTATCTGGCCTTCTAAAGAGTAGTCAGGGTTGCTGTCCTCTAAGACTGACTGGTTTGATCTCCTTGCAGTCCAAGGGACTCACAGGAGTCTTCTCCAGCACCACAATTCAAAGGCCTCATCATAGGTCATCATACAGGGTGCTAAAACCTGGACTGAACCCTGACAGGATTGGGTCCAGCTAATCATTTTCATCCAAGAATGCCTACAGCTGGTTGGCTACCATGCACTGAAGAACCTTGTCTAGGAAGGAAACATTTGGCACCAGCCTGAAGTTCTTAGGATCTTCTGGGTCCTGGAAGGACTTCTTGAGGAGTGGTCCCACCATTGCATCATTCAAGCAACATGAGACCACTCCCTTTCTCCCTTCCTCAGTTTCCTCCTGGCCCAGCTGGCTATTCCTTCGCTGCTGTTTTTTATTAACCAAGAGGGGCAACAATCTGGGATAGAGGTGGCTGCACAGACCTATCCAAGCACCTTGACAACATCCTCATCAGCTGCATCACCCTGCTGGCTCATGAGTCAAACAATAGTCAATTGTGTCAACTGTTCCTTTCAGATCCTTTTTCTGTGGTACTTTTGTTTCTCCTCTTTCCCTTTTGATCTTAGTGTGCTTAGGATGGGACAGAACATTATGCATAGTTCCATGGTTCTTTTCCGCACAACAGAGGAACCGTAGACAAATCAGTCACTGGATGGTGTCAAATTGAATGGAGGCGAGGGAAGGATTATTTAGCCCTTTTTTCTCAGGCCATTTTCCTTATCATTAGTATCTCTTCCAGGGCATTCATCTGATTTGGATGTACGCTTCCTTGCAGACCAAGATAAATTATTGACAGCAAAGTTTGCAAAATTACCCCACCTAACAAAGGAGGAATGAGACCCCCAGAACTACACATATTAAATTTCAAATTTCCACAGATAACTTTTTCACTTTTTTTTTCTTTTTTGGCCTTTCATTTCAAACCACACTGCAATGATTCCACTCCACCTACAACTTCCTTTAAGCTTTTCCACAAAATGTTCTTAGTGCCCATCAGTTTTCTGTTCCTTATTTAGCAGATAGGTAACTTGTCTGCTCAACCTTTAGCTGGTTTTCACTTCCTTTGTGTAAACCAAAACCTAATGATAGCAAATGCAGACCTTCCTTTATTCTCAGCAGAAGTTGGATTGAATCATCGGGATAAATTGGCCTCATGGTACTGAAATCAAGGTATAAATATTATTTTGTTATCTATTTTATTACCTTTGCATTTATACCAGTATGTAAATAAACATTCCTGAAGTTACTAGCCTGCAAAAAACAGAAACAGAACAAAAACTTCCTAATTACTAGGAGCTATCAGATGGACGTCAGAAGAGCCCTGCTGGATCAGACCAAGGGCCCACCTAGTCCAGCATTCTGCCACTCAGTGCCCCATCAACCGCCTGTTGGAGGGTCACAAGCAGGACAAATGCACCATAGTTAAGATGGATTGCTTCAATGCACTCTGGGCATGTATGTCTTAAGGCTGCTGCAGATGCTGGAGCTAGTGAAAACTGACCGCTCATGTTGCGAAGAGCTGTCCCCTTTCAGTATGCAGTTCCTCTTCTGAGGGAGCAACACTGACTGCCTGTTCATTACCCTAACAGGCTTAGGGTTCTGGTTCTAGTTGTCCGCTTTGTTCAAGAGTAGTAAATGCAGGCAAGAGATCAGGCAGTATGCTCCTGGATCACCTCCATGGGACTGTGCTGAAGTGGTTCTGGTTTTACTTGAAGGGTCGATTCCAAAGATTGAGTGACTATCCCTCAGCCTCTTGGCAATTGAGCTATCAGGGTTCCATAGGATACCATCTTTTTTCCACTGTTCTTCCACATCTATTTGAAACCTCTGGGAGCAGTGATTAGAGGATTCAGAGCAGCCTGCCTCTGATACAACAGGTAGCATATGTCACCATTGATAGCCATCTCCATGAATTTGTCTATTACCCTTTTAAAACCATACAAATTGTTGCCATCACTACATCTTGGAGAACTGCCTTTCTGTGTTTGGCCTGAGAGAAAGGGTTTCCCTCCTCTGGCAGCCTGCCTGGTTTCTCTGTGGATGAAGAGGAGGAAGAGAAATCTCCTTCCTTCCTCCACCTGGATAGAATTCTAAGTTCTTGTCTAGATACAAGTCCAGGCCACTTTTGACTGCTAGACTAGTGCTTAAATACTAGGTTAATCTGGTCATTGGATCCACATTGAACATGGATTCCATGAGTGGAGGTGAAAATTTAGCTTGCCTGGAAGAGACCTACCTATTGTGTGTATCGCTCTCAGCCTTCCACACCTCCTCATTGCTCGTCCTGACCAGGAGAGGCTTTGCAGGGAACTGCCCAAGCACTCCCATCACTCCTGACTGTCCAGGGTGCAATTTGGCATGCAATCTGGAGAACTGTAGGTATTGAAAGCTTATTTTACTCTGACAAAGGTGCCTCCTCCCCCCCCCCTCATGCTGTTGTATAGCAAAGCCTGTGGATGTACGTCAGGGAAAGCTCTGCCAGTAGTTTCCTCTTGAGCCTTGCAGTGCTCTTGCTTAAACTAGCCTCTTGTATTCTGAAGCACAAGGAAGCTGAGGAATCCCATCATAGGATACTTTGCATCCTGTGTAGGGTTTTAAGTGCCCATCTAGCATATTTAGGTGTATTTCTTACAATGTTGGATAGGTAAAATTTTGAAACAAGGGGGGCAGTGATAGAGGAGAAGAGTTGAGGGGCTGTAATATCTGATTATGCAGGTAACTGGCAGGGCCAGCCCTGCCATTAGGCAGAGTGAGGCAGCTAGCTCAGGCAACAGATACTGCCGGTTGTGAGGAACAATGAAGGGTTAGAGGACAGCTGGGCATGGTAGGTATTGTAGTCCAACACATCTTTAGGACTCCATGTTGGGAAAGGTCTAATACATTGGTCTGTGATAGAAACGGAATTGCTTCCATTAGTCAATGAGCTGCTTCATCTCCAAGCTGAAGATGCTGCTTCTGCTCTGTTCATAGAAGAACCAAGTACCTTGCCTGCAATACTATTTTTAGGGTTCTTATTCTTTGATAGCAGCCTGGTTAACTTGAAAACAACAAGAAGAAGAGCTTTTCATAATGAATGCATCCATGGTTGAGTGATCCTTCCTTCCTTCCTTTATGAAACAGCATCTCTTCAGAATTCTGTGACCATAAACACCAGCCAGGTGAATACGTCTTCTATGCAGATAATGGTGATTCGTTTGTGAAGAAGACATTAAAACTTTATGTGAAAAGTGAGTAAAGAGACAGAAAGAAGCAAAATAAAATTATCTGTAGTTATTGGTTTGTTGAACAAACCTCCATATTGCATTGGTATCCTGCTTTTTCCCTTTCTGTCTCATTTATTTCTAAAATTTTACCTAGACATATGCATTTGCATGTGAACATGTTTTGCTTGGCATTCTCTTGCATTATTTTTTGGGGAATGCAAATTTTCTTTTTGGCAATGTGGAGGTGGCCACCTACAGCCTATGGATCAAAGTCATCCCTAAATAAAAGAGGGTTTTACATGCCAGCTAGTGTTCTTCGGAGAAGGAGCTGGCATGGGTTCTCTTTGCTTATTGCTATGTGGATATTCCCCTTGCATCCCAACTTACCTCTTTCCCTGGCATATAGGCCTCTGCCTGAAGTTTTGGGGAGTTGCTGACAAATTAGGCAAGACTGAACTGAAGAGACCAATAGCCTGGTGCAGTAGAAGGGTACCTTGATATATTCATGACTCCATAGAGAAATAGATAGCAGTCCATCAAGCATCTGTATTGCATGGTCTGCCTTTGATTCAGTGGGGATCCCATGGGCCTGGCATGGGGATTGCACTGGTGGCAACAGATGTAAAACTACATTTTCTGGCAGGGCTGTTACTAGGGGTCAGAAGCCCCGAATCTTCCATTTGGTGCCCCAAATCCTTGGGACACCATCTGTGCTGCCACCCAGCTGTCCATAGAAGACTTTGTCCAACACTGCTGCATCTGATCCCCCCCGGACCAGCTCTTTTTCTGTCCGCATGTGCTTCAGCTCCTGCCAACCTTCCCTTTGAATCTTTTGCCTGAGTTTTCTTTCTGAAGTCAAATGCTTTCCTCTGCTTTGTCCATGCATCCCTTTTTAATGCATGGGGATGTCCTTGGGAGACTGGGTCCAAACCCCTGCTGGGAATAGTAGAGTTGGAAGGGACCAGAAGGCCATCAGGTCCAACCACCTGCTCAGTGCAGGACTCCAGGTTAAGCCATCCCTCTCAGATGGCTGTCCAGTTGCATCTTGAACGCCTCCAGTGTGGGAGAGCCCACAACCTCCCTAGGCAATTCATTCCATTGTCATACTACACAGTCACGACACTTTTCCTGATGTCCAGCCAGAACCTGGCTTCCTGTAACTTGAACCCATGGCCTGCACTCCGGAATGATCCAGAAGAGATCCTGCCCTTCCTCTTTGTGACAGCCTTTCAAGTACTTGAGGGGTGCTACTATATCTCTCTTTGGTCTTCTCTTCCCAAGGCTAAACATACCCAATTCTTTCAATCTCTGCTCATAGGAGTTTGTTTCCAGTCCCTGGATCATCTTTGTTGCCCTCCTCTGGCCTCTTTCCAGCTTGTCTGTCCTTTGAAGACTCTCTCACACACATAGAGAATATGTGTATTAGTGTATGCGTGTGTGTGTGTGTGGGGGAGTGGGGTTCTTGTGGGCTTGAGCGCTCATCCTTTCCTAGCACTGCCCCGGCACTAGTTATAACAGGGAAGAGTCAGTCACTACAGTGGTTTGTTTTGATAAATGTTGTGGATTCTCATTCCAAAGTTCTTTATTTTGTTCCACTCTATCTTTGCAGGGAAACCTAATGTAATGATCTTCTTGGGATCAGGGCAATTGTCTTGCATCTCTGAAAGCAGTCCTGCTGCCTCATCTTGGGTCTGGAAGAAGTGTTCCCAGAAGAATACCAAGTAAATAAAGACATTGTGACCCTATCCATGGACACTGAGTGCTGTATCCTGTATGAAACCAGTCCACATGCTGTGTTGTGTTAGGACTTAGCAAGAAGTGGGCCTTTGGAATTCCACTTTATGTAGAGAGGGGCATGGAGGAATGTAAAGCATCACATCAAAACAGCAAAGAGGCTGTGCAGCCAGTATGGATGCAGTCAGTGCTGAGCTAAAAGACTAACAAAAGAGGAATTTCTAATTCTATTTAGAGCTAAATGGTTTGACTTCTGCCTTCATCAGTTTTGCAGTGTTTTAACATGCCAAGGTAGTTTTCTCCCCATGGTGGTGGTGGGAAAAGTGGCTAGATGGAAACCCTTAAACATCCCCTACCTGTTGGGAGGTAGGAGCCCCATATTCTTACACTAAGGGAAACAAAATTGTAATTCTTGGTTGCATGTCATGTATTTAATGCAGTGTGCGTTAGAACCCACGAGGCCAAGACCAACATACATCCAAAGGAGACATAAAGCACTGTGGCTGTGCTTTGAACTCTCTCTTTAATGTATGTGAATCAGTAGCAGACCAATGAATCCAACTTTGGCAGGCAGCTCCATTATCAATTCCCCCTCCTATTGTGCTGCACCTGGTTCTCCAGCAGATAGTACCAGATGCCCTGCAGCTGTTCAAGCCTCTAAACCAAGCTATCCTAAACCTGGTGGTCTCCCAGTATTTTGCTCTGTAACTCCCATCATCACAAATAATTGGGAGCATTGGCTGGAGATGATGGGAGTCATAATTCAAAACATTGGGCGGGTACCTGGCTGAGGTTACCTTCACTGGGGAACTTGAGAGAAATGAGATCTTTTCAGAGAGATCCTGGTTGTTCCTCATGTCAAGTTGCAGTCAGGGTGTGCAGAGTCAGGGACACCCATCAAAGCTTCTTTATATCAGAACTGCTTACACAGGGCAGAGTAGCTGTGGCCCCAGCCACTAACCTGGGCCCTGCTGGGCTGCTTTCTCCTCTTGAAAAGGGCATTTTTCTCCTTTTAATCTAGACCAGCCCAATTCTTACATTTCTGACCCTTTCAGAGTAGCTCTGATGGTTGCTTGTAGCATCTGTATCTTTCCAAGGCCCCTAAAAACACATCATCTTAGACATGTGGGGAGAAAGTTCTGTAAATAGGATGCAGCAGTCAAGGAGTCCCTCTTCTCAGTTGGCTCCTTGTTTGTTTGTTTGTTTATTAAAACATTTCTGTGCCGCCCCTCAGGGCGGCTCACAGCACATCTCAGATGGCAGGGCATTCCAAGAAAGATCTGTGAAGAAGATTTGAATGTAGGGGCAGGGTTGTCCCGTGCTACTGCATCATGTGTTGGGTGGCCATGAGATGTACTCTGGCATAAATGCCAGAGGATGGTCAGTGCACTGGCCTGAGATTTCCTTTTGATCAGCCAAAATTCTCGTGTGTACAAGGCAGCTCTGCTCAATAAAAATGATGTGTGAACTCATTTGTCATAGTTACCAGTTGCAAGCTCATGTCCACTCTTCAGGAAGTTACTTTTCCTTTAGTATCACCAATTTGTCTTCTGGAAAATTAGCATTTTGTGCCTGGCCATGCTAAGACTGTGGCAAGCCATGCTGTGGTAGCCATGTTAAGGATGGGCAAGTCCCTGTAGCAGCCATCTTGTGAGAGTGCTGACAACACTCTCAAAATCCCAAGTGTGCCTTCCAAGCCGAAAATGTTGGGGACACTTAAGCCAATGCATATTGCACTTATAAAGAGTTATTATAAGTGAAATGTGCACTTATGTTCATGATTATGCCCTGCCTTGACTTTCCAGTCAAGTCTGGGGTAAGTACTAGAAAGCAGAAGTCAATTTTTTAAAAATTTCTTTCCTCCCCGTTCCCTGCAGTTGTACAGAAATTATGACTGAAATTTCAAATGACATACGTGAAGGAAATACTTTTGGTTCCTGGATCACAAACAGCACTTTAAATGCAAGGGAAGCACAAACTGGATTTGTTTTTGAGTGCTGTGCAAATAATTCAGTTGACTTTTCTTGTGAAACTTCTCTTTTTGTGAGTCCCACAGGTACTGTACAATCATGCCTATGCTTTATTTATTTAAATCATTGGTGTTCCATCTATTTCCATTTCAGGATAGAGATATGTAGTCATGAAATGTGTGAGAGAGATTTAGGAGTTGAATTTTAGGAGCCAAAAGAATTGTTCACTTGCCATTGGGGAAAAATGTGTGATTCTGCTAGCATAACTTTAAATTTAAAGTACATTCTTGGGGTTTGGAAGTTTAGAGAGCAATCCTGGGGCCTATACGGTGCCTGTTGAGGCCAAAGGGTCTGAGAATCTCTTCCAAGTCTGGAGACAGAATTCCAGTCCTGAAGGAGGAGGTGTGGTTTTGGACCTCCAGTGCCCCATCCTGCCAACTCCTAACCTATGTTTTAGAACAGGTGTGGAGAAACCTCTCAGGGATGCCATACCTCAGACTTTCTTCCTGGTCCCACCTCCTTCGTTCGTCCCTATAGAGCCATGCATTTCTCTTTCTCAGCACCCAGCAGGGCAAAGGTCTACTCTTCAGTCAGCAGCTGAACCCAATTCCAAGTCTTAGAATTACAGAATTTGGAGCCTTGTTCTAACACCCCTGCTGATCAGAAGTGACTGTATTTCTTCCACATACAAATCTACTCCTGGCTACTCCAAAGGGTGAGAGGCAGGAAGTGTCATTATGTTAAACAGTTGGAAGTCAGATATCCTTGCCAATCTACTGTAACTCACCTAGAGAACTACCAATTTTCCCCTGCCTGGTGGCTAGGGGTGATGAGACATGTAGTCTAACACATCTGGAGAGTTCATTAGATGTGTAAAGTACCATGTGCTGAAAGAGTGTTAATAATTATTTCTTTTCAAGGTGTAGAAGGTGTTGTATTTCTTCTGTCAAATAATGTTACATTATATGGAATGTTTGGATTCTGTTTCCCAATCATCATTGTGTTGTGCTTATTAATGTATCAAAATCACAAAAAGGTAAGAGCAAATCAATGCCTTATTTCATTTACTTCCCCTCCTTTGTATCCTCTAATTGTCGGTATCCACTAATAGTTGTCGGTATCCACTGATTTCCTATTCCTCATAGCAGTCCAGATACGAAAGCCAGCTGCAAATGATACAGATGGTTGGCCCTTTGGATAATGAATACATCTATGTCAATTTCGATGAGGTGGAGTATGATCCTAAGTGGGAGTTTCCCAGAGAAAATCTGGAGTTTGGTGAGCAGTCTGTGTTATCCACTGTGAAACTCCTCATGAAGTTAATACACGCTGTCACCAGATGGCAAGATGAGAACATTTCCTTTCTCCTTTTTCTTGCAGGGCAAGTTCTTGGTTCTGGAGCCTTTGGGAAAGTGGTGAATGCAATTGCATATGGAATAAATGAAACAGGAGTGTCGGCCCAGGTTGCTGTCAAAATGCTCAAAGGTAATGCATGTTGTAAAGAGTGTGTTCCAAAAGGTGGGCAACCTGGTGCCTGGCAGATGATTTGGACTACAATTTCCATGGGTTCCATCCAATGAGGTAGGGGTTTGGGAGGGCACCAGGTTGGGGAAGACTTGCATATTCATGTTAAAGGCAGCGGTTGGTGGAGGGTCTTGAGACCCAGGGTCAGGACTGGTGCTATGGTAGTTCAGCGAAGACAGGGCTGGCCCAAGCTGAAGGCCATTGGCAACCAAGTGACAAGGCCAACCAAGGCTCAAGCAGGTGGCCTGAGCTGAAATCAGCTTAGCCTACTTTGCAGAGATGAATTGCAGGAAAAAGAACAGATGGATTCATCAGGGCCAGGCAAAAGATCATTGGGCCTTGTGTCACTTCACAACTGCAGAGTCCCTGAAATGCAGGACTAACCACTGCATCAAGGACAGCAGATAATAGACCAATAGCTCCCTCTTCTGGCAAGTTATAATGATGTCACACAGAATAAGAGCATTTATTGTGGATTCCTGATTCCTTATCCATGATAGCTGTGGGTGTTTTTCCTAATATTTCCAGACTCCAAGGCCTCTCCCATGTTTTCTAAGCATTTCTGCTGCTTTTGCTGAGATTGAGGAAAGTGAGAATTATCTGAAAATGGCAGGATGAATTAAAATGAGAAGTTTGCCTATTTTCACAATTCCACTCTATCTCAGCACCACCTTGTGGTTGTGTAATGGAATATACAGAAAGGAAGAGAAAGAAAAACCCTGGAACAAAAGCATGTGTAAACAAGCCAGACTTGATCCCACAAAGAAACCTCAGTAAAGAGGCAGGTTAAAAGCCTCAGGCAGAGAAATCCTAAGTCTCTTGGCTATTAGGGAAGATGGATTGTAGCTGAAGGATTCCAGAACAATGTAAGGCCATCCTTAGGAGCAAGCGGGGGTATACTGCAGTTGTGCAGTGCCCATGATTGGTACCCCTGGCCAATGATGTGACATCACAAACAACTGATCAGCTCAGGAAGAGGTTTTGGCTCAGCGGCAAAGCACTTCTTTTGCATGCAGGAGGCACCAGTTTCAATCGCCAGCATCTCAAGGCAAGGAGAAATTGCTGCTTGAAACCATAAGAGGTGCCTGTGAACCCTGCACTGGAGACACTTGAAGCCATGTAGTGGAAAAATAGAAATGGAAATCCTCGTCATTCATGCTCAAATCTGAATTGCACGGCAAAACAAAAGGGAGATTCAGCAGATTAACAACTGCTTAATGGCCTCATGTAGGAAAGCTCACATGGAGGCTGATAAGCAGTACAAAACAGTTCATTGCATAAACAATACTAAAATAATTACTCTTGAACCAAAAATATGCAACAGTAGAACAATCAGCACAATTAATGAATGGCTAGAGCACTTTCCTATACCGCCCAGATAAACAGGTCTTTAACTGGCAGTTAAATCACAACAGCCAGTGGGACAGCCAAATCTCAACTGGAAAGGGGTTCCATAGCCTGGGTACCACCACTGAAAAGGTCACGCCACATCTGGTAGCGACCACATTTCTCAAGGTCCCCAGAGATGGTTGATATTGGGGAAAGCAGTCCTCCATGGATTTAAGAGAAATTACAAGTAAGAATGGAGCATCTGATGACCCACAGAAACCAAAGAAACTGCTTAAAAGCTATGCTAACCATTCCTGAAAATAAAGCTCCAAACAATGCACACTTACCAAGGTATAAGTCCATTGACTTAATTCTTAATCATAGGAATGAGCTTCACAGGCTGAGGTAACTTGGCAGTTCTGCTCTGTTTCCAGGCATAAAGCAATTTTCACTTGCTGTAGTGCCAAGTTACTGCAGCTAGAGCCAACCTAAAGTATGAACGGTGATACTGCCTTTAGCACTATCCATTAAGAAGCTAAAGCAACCTTCCCCAACTGGTGCCTTCCTGATGTGTTGGACAGGAAGGCCTATCTCACCTTACCATTGTTCATGCTGGCAAGGAATAATGAGAATTGAAGCCCAACGCACCTGAGGGCACCAGACTGGGGAATGCTGATCTAAAGCATGCAGACTTGGTGTATAAATTGCTAGTTATGTTGTTGATATGATATATATTTTTCATTGACAGAAAAGTATAGCTCTTCAGAAAAAGATGCTCTTATGTCTGAACTCAAAATGATGACTCACATTGGAAGTCATGAAAATATTGTGAATCTGCTAGGAGCTTGTACCATTTCAGGTGAGGAAAGATGCACTCAAAAGTGTATATCTCAGTTAGATTTACTGTAATGCATGCCAAAAGAGGCTGTCCTTGAAGACTGTTTAGAATCTGCAGCTTGCATGAAATGCAACAACCAGGCTAATGACTGGAACCAGAAGGAATCTCTGGTTCTGGCCTTCTTGGTTGCTTGCCTGCTTCTGAGCCCAGTTCAAGGACCTGGATTTAATTTATGAAGGCTTACAAAGCTTGGGACCACAATACTCAATAGAACACCTTTTGAAAATGTGGAATCAATCATCAAAATCAGGGATAATCGAAATGGGTCTTCCTCCAAGAGGAAGGGTAGTTGTAAAAGGAAGGATCTTCTCAGTGGTAGCTTCCCCAACTCTAGTATGATCTCCCCACTGAGGGTTGCCTGGCGTCAACTTTGCCATCCTTTCAGTGCCAGGTTAAATCAAGGCTTCTGTGCTGAGACATTTAAAGATACATGATGCTTAATTAATAACTGGGTGGAGGCGCTTATGTGAGCTGTTTTCAACAAGACCACTCAGTCTGTTGCTAAATTGCATTTTGTTAACCTGTGTTTAAAAATGTTAGTGTGGACATTTGTGCTGTATTATATCTCGCTTTTAGGAATTGCTGCAAATCATCCAGATAGCTTTGGCTATTTGGCAGCATAGAAATTCATTCATTCATTAAAAACCAATTAGGTAAAGCCATCTTGACAGGCAGCCTCTTATGCTGGATACATCCATGTTGCATGAATCATTTGGAGCTGTTTTAAGGGGTGGATAACATAATGTAGCATAAACATCGGTCTGTTAGGCCTGTGGCTCTTGCCCCATAGAAGAAAAGAAAGCATAAAGAATTAAGGGGGTCCCTTGAGTCTTTGACAGAACTTTGAAGGGATCATGGCTCTGTGGAGGAGCAGATACTTTGCATGGCTAAGTCCCAGCAGGGGAGGCTGGCAAATCCTCGGTCAGTGGGTCTCCTTATCCATTAATGATTTCCTTTTCAGCTTTACAGAAACTACCTATGGTGCTCCTGGGTGGGGATGGAGCTCCACACCATTGACTGCTCCTACAAAGTTGAAAAGAAAATCTGCAGTAGATGAGGAACCTCACTGACAGAGGAGTTGCCAGCCTCTCCTGAGTCCCAGGCTTCTGCAGTTGACAGGACCAGGCTGAAACTGATGAGAAAGATCTCTGGCAAAGACTTGATGGAGCTGCTGCCAGTTGGCATAGACAGTATGGAACTAAGCTGTGCCTGAAGCGTAAGGCGCCTTCCTAGTTGCCTTTCTGCTGCATCTGCCAGGCCTGGCATCAAAGGCAGGCATGGCCAGGCACATGGCAAGGGCACACCCCCCAGCTGGAGCCCTTCAACAAGGGCCTCTGGGCTTTTATTTATTTATTACTTACTTACTTATTTATTTATTTATTTATTTATTAAAACATTTCTATGCCGCCCCTTGCCAAGGCCTCGGGGCGGCTTACAACATCGAATACCTCTTGTTCACCTGTCTCTCCCTCCAGCCCAGGCAATGATGGTGCTGAGGAGAAGGAGGAGCAGTGGCCACTGCCTGCTGGCCCACTGGTCTCTGCCTGTCCAGCAAGCAAGTGGAATTAATGTGGAGAAAGGGGATGAGGAGCAAGAACAGTTGGTGGTGATTAGAAGGTCAATTCACTGAGCAAGGGGACCCACTTGAGATGACTTGTCTCAGAAGCCCAGAACCTGGAGGTGGCACTGCAGCCACCCAAAGTCTTTCTACCTGATGTCTAGTAGATACATGTGTTTGTTCATTTAAAACATTCTTTCAGGACCCATTTATTTGATTTTTGAATACTGTTGCTATGGAGACCTTTTGAACTACCTACGGAGCAAGAGAGACCGATTTCACAAGACATGGACTGATGTCTTCCGACAGCACAACTTCAGTTTTTACCACAACTTCCCTGGGCCTGCTAACTCAAGGTAACCACTGACCTGATCCCTGTGCAGTTTGGGAAAATATGCCTGGATCCACCCCTTTTATTGATTATGAGTGCTAAGGATCACTGGGTCAAGACTACAGTTGCAAGGAGTTTTGCTTCTGAAAATCCCTAATGGTGGGACTTGGTGGAACTCTTCCTTGGACCTGCCTGCCAGACCCAGCTTTTGGAAATGCAGTTCTTTTTTCTCAATTACCTTTGAGGAGGTTCAGAGCTGTTATTTCTGGTCTAGCACCAAAGTGGCTCATTGGGCAGGTTCAGTGAAGCACATAAGATTAAGTTCTGTGTGAGTAACTTGCTTCCTCCTGCTATGGAAACATATGCCTGGCCTTGGAACCACCTTCTTAAGATGCACCAGGCAAGCAGCACCATCCTTTGAAAGCCAGCTGCAGGCAAGGCTGGCGCCAAAGGGCTGCATCAAAGAAAAAGGCAGACCTAGGACCCGTTGTGATCACTTAGAGCAGGGAGAAGCAACATGCAGCCTGTGGAATTCAGGCCACACACCCACACACAGGATAAAGGCTTATTTATTTATTTTGGCGGGAGATTGCATCTGCAGCACTATGGAGCACCACAAAAGTGTTTCTTACAGCTACAGATGACATTTTCTAACAATTTTTAAAATTCATTTTTTGCTTTATAGGGCAGATACTGTCCTCCTTGTAGAGGTCAAAATGGCCCCATATGTCCCAAAGTTGCCCACCTCCAAGCATACTTCCAGGCTAAATTTGGAGGTGCTTCATTTGCAACATGTGCCCTGTGCTTGGCAAGTGTGTGATGTATCCATTAAGGCAGCTGCCAAGGGGCGCTGGCTGTCTGGGGACAAGTTTTGGTTGCTTGAGGGCTTTGGGAATGCTTAGAAAGAAAAAAAAGACCAGTGGGGTAGGGAAGGTGAGTTGCAGCTCTCCAGATATTATTCCACCAGGATCCCTATCATCTCTGATCACTGGCCATGCTGTCTGGAGTTCAGTAGCATCTAGAAGGCCGTAGGTTCCCCAGCCCTGACATAAGGGCTTCGCTCCAATGCCTGTAATAGGATCCTGTGCCCAGCAGATATGACTTCTCCATTATCTTCTTAATTATTCCTGTTGCGTGTCAATGCCATTAGAAAGAGTCACTGCCAGATATAGGCTTGGCCCAAATTGCCACTTCTGGCAGTTGAAATTTCTTTAGGGTGCCCCATATGTAGATTAGTGTTGCTCCTGATCTGAGAGCAAATCCCACTGCAGTCCATGGGAGTCACTCCTGAGTGTCACAATCCTAGTGCAATGCAAGAAGTGATGTTTTCTGCATGAGGCACAGCCATTATGCTCTGGTTTAAATGTATGAGATTTGGAGGTGCCACAGCTGTCATGCAGTCAGTCAGTCAGTCCCAAGGGCAGGGGAAGTCCTTGGCCAGACAGGTGGTAGTCAGAGAATTGAGCCAGGCAACAGGAAAGCTGGAATCAGGCAAGCCAAAACCGGTCCTGCCATTAGGCAAAGTGAAGCAGCCCCTTCAGGCAGAAGATGCTGGGAGGCACCACCAAAGTGCCGGAGGAAAGAGCTGCGTGCTGCTTGGCCTGCCTAGGGTGTGCCACCTGTGTTGCTGTCTTCCGGTGCAATGGGAGATGCTGCTCCATCACTGGGGTTGAAAAAAGATGCGTTGGTCAGTGTGGTCAGCTTCTGAACTTGGAAGGAGAGGAGGCGCCCTTGTGTTCTTCACCTCATTCAGCGAAATGTCTTGAGTTGGCCCTCAGTAACATGTTACGGATTAGCTATATGAGCTTTCCATCAAACAACAGGACCTCACTGTTTTTCTAGTTGGGTAGACTTCAGATTTACAGGATCTTTTTTTTCCTTTTTACTGGAATCTTGAAGTTCACAAGAGGCCAAACAGTGGCTTGGATAGGAGTAACAAACCCTTAGAAGTAAGGAACAAAGGTTTCACTGAATATATGCTTAACCCACAATTAGCTTTCAGTGCTAGAAATGTGCTCACAGTCCAGTCACACAGAAACATCTCCTCATAGTACCCCCCTCACCAAGCTTTCTTCTTTCCCCATAGCCTAACCTCAAGGTGGGTAGGAAAACCTTTTTGTTAAATTTTTGTTAAAACCTTTTTGTTAGACAGCAGCTTATAGGGCCAGGTACTTAGGACTGCTATCATGCCTCCTTAGCAAAGCCACAAAAGGTTGATTGGTTTCATTTCTTTTATTGGATCAAAAGTATCACAAATCCTCTTTTGAAGGCTTTGTTATAGAAAATGAATGTGTGATACAGAACATTCCTTGTCCCAGTGGGGAACAAATTCTGATCAAACACGGCACAAATTCATGACAAAAACAATCTGTTTTTATAAAAATAAACCAACCCATTGCCATAGATGTTGTTCCTGTTTATGTATATTGTATTAAAGCTGCAGCCATTCTCATGCTGTCTTCTTTGCTGTAACACTTTTTCAACAATCAAACATCTCTTTCAGAACTTCAAGCATATTAAAAAATGGATCATATTTACCAGGGAATGAAGTGGGTGACTTTGAAAATATACAAGCAAAAGAAGACTCTGATTTGGCCTCTAGACTATTTGGAATGGCTCTGCTTTCTGAGGAAGGTGATATATTGAAATTTTCTGCAGAAATGTATAACAAGACTTGAGTAAGGGGATGTTTGGGATTCTATTTGTGTGTGAGTGAATATGTGCATGTCCATGTGTTGTTAAGTTGTGAAGTGCTGGAGGGGGGATCCTTTGGTGTATAATCTTACTGAGAGATTATAGAGTAGGGATACAGAACCATTTCAGCCCAAAGGATGAATTCCAGTTTAGAGGAAGCCATCTTTTGGGTGGGTGAGGCCAAACATAAACCTGCCAAAAATATCAAGCTATTCTAATAGCCACTAAGCCTTAACAGAAGCATTTCAACCTTTTAGAATGGGGATAATGAACAGAATTCAGGAGATCACTAAGGCCTGTGTTTGGGGAGAACGAGAGGTGAAGGTGGGCAAAGAGGATGTGAACTTCTGAGGAACCAAGAAGGGCTAGATCCTGAGCTTCTCATCTGCCATCATGATTTTTTTATTTGTAGAAGAAATGAAATATGAGGAGAGGAGAATGGATGATGAAGAAGACCTCAATGTGCTGACATATGAAGACCTTCTCTATTTTTCCTATCAAGTTGCCAAGGGGATGGAGTTTCTGGAATCAAAATCAGTAAGAGGAACATGTGAAAAATAGTTTAGAATCATAACAAAAAATTATATAGTTGTCCAAATCCCATTAGGCTCATTTTACAAATTATTTTTGGTATCTAAGAACTACATCACAAAAATTGCAGAAGTATGAAATTGGGAAATTCCGTAGTCCAGGAATGAATCGGATCAGTTTACATCAAAAAGTTGACCAAATACAGTCTTCCAGCATTCTGCATTAGGATCCAGGTGATTTGTGCTTCGAAGAATTTACAGTCTAAAATGCCTCATGGTGGCCATTCTCTTTGGGTCCAAGGACCAGATATCCTCCTAGTCCAAAGCTGGGTGAGATCAACAGAGCAGGGCCCTGCCACAAACTGCCTATTATGCCATTCAGCTCTGAGTTTTCTCCATGCAGACGGAGGCCGAGAGTTCTGTGCCCCTCTGCACAGAGAAAGGGACTTGGCAAGCAGTTGCAAGAGCCAGAACTTTGCCTACCCGTTGGGCAAACTCTGTGGGCTGCATCAGACTCATGGACCAGAGGTACCCTGCTGGTGGTCTTTACTGACTGGCAACAGCCCTCCAGGTTACAGGTACTGAAATAGGACCCTTCCTTAACTGAATGTCTGAAGCCTTCCTGCAAGGCAAAAGCATCAGGATCTGTTATCCAAGGGGGGACTGCCCCTGATTCTTCAGGAATGACGTCATGTTTAGAATTGAACATTTGAATTCTGTTCTGGTTCTCAGCACCCAGATCTATACTTCATTGGCATTGGAAGGGTATTTCTGTTATTCATGTAGGAACAATTCACAGCATCTTTATTGTATGCATTTAACCTTTCTGTCAGAAAGAAGGAGAGTTAGCAGGCCTACAGGAAGTGTAGGGTAGGTATGAATCTCTTCTGAATGAGAGATGCTTTCCATCAAGGTGAGCTAGTCCACCTGCTCCCCAGCCCCAGAGACATGGAAGCAAGGCTGCAGCTATGGTTTGGGAAGCTCTGCTTTAAGGGAGAAATGCTGAAACTTGTTTTAGTTGCTCAGATTGCTTTAAATACTGCTTTAAGTTTCACACTGAAATGCCATGCTGTGTTATTGTATTTGGGTTTTGTATTTTATGGTAAATTGTTATTAGCTGCCCAGAGAGCTTTGGCTTTAGGGTAGTAGAAAAATGAAATGAACACAGATACCCAAAGAGCAGCAACTTCAGAAGGGCAAGGCAGAGAATGTGCTGCCTGCAGAGGTTTTGGACTACAGCTCCCATAATCCCCCAGGTTGGTTAAAGCACCTACCTCTCTTCTGCTTGTGAAATGTGTCCACAAGTATTGCACTACTATGGATAGTTGCCTGTAACTTGTCATAAGCAGTTCCCCTTTTGCTTTCAGTTCCTTCTGTTCAGGGTTTAATACATGCATTTTAACCTGTGTTGCTTGGGGGTTCTTATTTGCAGAAAGGGGATGTGTGGCCTCTGAGTGCTGGGGAGAGGAAAGTACTTTCCAGGCAACTGTAGAACAGAAACATTAGAGCCACCATCCAGAGAAGGAAGCCTTAGTTTGGCGTTGGGCAACTCTGGGGCCCAGGGTCTCCTGACTCTCTGCTCCCTCCTGTTATCCCTGCTGCTATGCTGCTGTTTTTGCTGCCAAGATTGGATGGAATGGGGGTGACCCCAGTGGCAGCAAGAAAAGGAATGTGTTCCTTTACATTTGAAGAGGAAATGGCCCTGTTTTTGCCACCACCTTTCTGTGTCAGTGGCAAAGCAGTGAGGATCACCAAAACTCTGCAGGCTGCCTACCTCAGCTTGAGTTGATGCTTTCTAACCAGTTAGTTGCTGAAACAGGAGCATTGAAATAAATTTACTAATTACTAATTACAAAAACCTCTATAGATGTGCCTTTGTGGTCTATTGAAGGAAGTATGCAAGCTTACCATTTAATAAACACAACCTGTAGCTCAGTCTGCTCAAAGAAGATAGAGAACCAGTTCATTGTAGGAACCAATTCCAGCTGGGAACTGCATGGAAGACATTTAGACCAAATTAGAATTGGTGAGGAGGAGGAAAAGATTTTCTATGAGAAATCTGCAAGGAAAGAATTATCTTCCTGCCTCCCTGTGCATTAGTGAATGTCTGGATTGAGAAGGGAGCTTCCAGGGGAATTTTTAAAAGAATGCTTCAAATCACATCTAGTTTGACCCTTTATAGTGTTACCCTTTATAGGTCACTTCTAGTTTGACCTAGTTTGCATGCTCCAATGGTTACAGGCCAATTGGTAAAAGTCCAGTAAATTTCAGTGGGAAACTATCCAGTTGGAATTAATGGGACTTTTAAAGTGCTTATCTTTGGCTGGATTATTCCTGCAAGAGACAAGGAGAAAAGGTATAAGTTAAAAATCTTGTTGTCTTCTGTATATACTGTAATCACAGTATATATTGTATTTCTTTTTATAGTTTTTCTTATTTATTAATTTTAAATTATAAAATACAATTAAAAGAAAAACTTACAATTAAAAGAAAAGCATACAACATTAAACATTCAATTCAAGTAAAGCATAATAAACACTGTGCATCCCACCACCAGGACCATTGGATACATGTTAAAAACTCTTACAAATATTATTTCAAAAAATTTCATTCCCCTTCCAAAGTTGCAATGACTCCTGCGAAGGTTCAAATCCTTTCCCCCCTTTTTAACACATATTCAATAAATGAACCTCCTATCTCAGCAAAATTATTATTCTTTATATACCCTTTTCTCACTTTAATATTGCAAGTTAATTTATCATTAATAGTTATATTCCAAACTTGTCTATGTCAATCAGGCAATTGAAAATCATATCTTACTTTATACTGTATAAAGTCTATACGGTATTTCTATCTCTTTTGTTATCTGACTTTCTTTGCTGTATATTAAGCAGGTACAGTCATTTCATAGGCGATTAACTCTGACATTGTAGAAACAATTTATTCCACTTTTTCAGACGACTGTATCTATCCTATCATTGGAGCACAGAAAACTGCTCCTTCTAAAGCAATCAAAGAGTTAAATTTGTTCTTTGGCTGTTGTGAAACATGGCACAGAATCAGCTCACTCTATCCTCCCTTCTCAGTGTGTCCACAGAGATCTTGCTGCTAGGAATATACTAGTCACTCATGGGAAAGTGGCAAAAATCTGTGACTTTGGACTTGCCAGGGACATAATGAATGACTCAAACTACGTTGTCAGAGGGAACGTAAGTTGATGCTTCCTGTAGAACATTTCCCCTGGTTTTATGCAGATACTTTGCCATGCCAACAGTGTTTATTCATCCTAAATATCCTGTTCCCTGAACAGGCTGGATGAACAGGGAACCAGGGGCACACCCTGGTTTGGAAGGGTGATCCATGCAGACCCTTTGTAGATGTGCACCTGCGTATGCACAGGGATAAACGGGGGTTGGGAAGCTGGGCACACCCTCCACATCCCCCTGTGCCTGGCTGGTCTGTAGACTTGGCAGATGAAGTGTAGTGGCCTGAGCGGCGTCTGTCAGCAAGCTGAGCTGAATATACTTACTGAGTTCTGACAAGGCAGGGGCCCTGGGACAGGGCTTGCCTGTGTGCCACTGTGCAGTACCCAGTTCAGCCCTGCTGAAGAGCAGATGCATGCCTGGATAAGGCTAGTCTTTCCCGCACATGGTCCTTCCTGGGTTGGAACACACACGGCTGCTTTCCTCACAATGCTCCCTTAAGAACTCCCCTCCCTTCTCTTCCTGCAGGCTCGTTTACCTGTCAAATGGATGTCGCCTGAAAGCTTGTTTGAGGGGACCTACACAATTAAGAGTGATGTCTGGTCCTACGGAATCTTGCTATGGGAAATATTCTCTCTTGGTATGCTCTGGATAACGTTGCCTAATTAAGTGAATGCAGAACCTGGAACAAATGGTTGTGGTCTCAGCCTGGCTAGCAGGAGAGGCTGGGTTCTGGAGTGGAGAAGGGGGAAAAGGCCACCTTTTCCCTTTCCCATCTCTCTGGAAACTTTCCATATTAGTGTAGGAGGGAGAGGGTATTTACAGCCTCATAAGCATACCCATCCCTAATGAAGGTCACTAGGTGGCGTACATTACAGATGACAATCCTGTATTTTGGTGAGCTGGCAGAGGAGACCGGTATTTGGAGGAGTCCTCTTTCGTAGGCTGCTCATTTGAAGCCTGATTTAATGTTGGAGAACCTGGGGAGGGAGAGCAGTGGCTGGTCCTTGAAGCTGCTCATCAACCATGAACACCTGGACCACCAACCGGGCTGGCAGGCACTCGGGAGATCTAGACAGCCTTCTCCACGATGGCTAGATGTCTTGCATTTCTATTGCAATCATAATAATTGTTTCCAGATGTGTTCCTGTACCTCCATATTTGTATGTGCAAGCATTACACACATTAGCCTCTTTTCTGGTGATGAATTTCCTCTTTTTAGAGATGTGTGAGTCACTACTCCTAGTCCCACCTCTCCATTCCCAGGTTTTGGTAGATTGACAGGGGCTTGAAGGATCCAGAGTCATGCCCGCATTTCCCTCACCTTTACCAAAAATAACAAAAGGACGTGCTGCTCAGGACATTCTCCAGCACTGGGAAGCCTTGGCATGAGTCCTTGCCAAACATTTCTTTGTCTTTGTTTCTCTTTTCTTCTGCATGCAATGTGTAAACTAGTATTTTTCTATAAATCTGAGGCATTTCCTGGGCCCATGTGTGGTTCACATTTCAGCTGATGTCAAGGACAAGATCACTAAAGGTGCAATCCTATCATTGTTTCGCCAGATGCAAGTCTTACAGTGCCCAGCATTCTCCAGTGAGTGTGGCATAATAGTTGGACTGAGGCTCAGGTGGCTTGAATTCTAGTCCCTGCTCAGCCATGAAGGTCCATGGGTAACTTTGGGACAGTCGCAGACCGTTATCCAACATATCCTCAGAACAACCCTGTGAGATAACATGGAGAGGAGGGGGATCTTCTAGACCACCATGGGTTCCTTGCAGAAAAAAATGTAGGGTGGATGGATGGAAATAGAGATGGGTGTTGCAGGACTTTTCCTGTCTAAAGATGCATAGAATTGTTCCTTAAGTTTGGCATTAGAACAGATTGAAAGAAAAAATGCATTTTAGGTAGGAATTGCAGAAACCTGTCTGTTCTTCAGGGTTTTCAGTATTCATTCCTTACTTCCACCATCTTTTCTTTAGGTGTCAATCCTTACCCTGGAGTGCAGGTTGATGCAAATTTCTACAAGCTTATTCAAAGTGGATTTAAAATGGACCGTCCATTTTATGCTACAGAAGAAATGTAAGCCTGGTGTATGAAAAACGACAGTGGGGTTCTGCCCAGGACATGATTTCTGGGGAGCATGGTCCATTCCCTCTGCCATCTCCCCCATGTTTGTGGCCACACATTATTGCTCAGGGCTAGCTAGATGTACGACACCCTGTTGGAAATGGTCAGCTAGCATTGAGTGCTGCCTGTGCCAGGGGTGCAAATCGCTGGCCTGGGTTCCCTATCTGATTCACCAGGGTTTCCCCAACAGCTATGCACTTTCTCAAGCACTGATCATTTGGTGGTTTCCCAGTTTTTCAATTTTTGGTCTGGGAATCCAAATCCCCCGTTATGGTCCTCTAGACACTGTCTAGGAGCTATAGGTTTGCTCTGCCCACTTATAATATGCTGATGTCTTTGGTGTGTTTGGTTCTGCTGACATTTGCCTTGGGCCTTATCCACCACTGGACTGCAGCTGCTGAGAACTTGGAAGGCTGTACTTGGGCTGAAACAAATTCTGTACTCCTGAGCTTAGCAGTCCCAGAGAACAAATTTATATGCTTAAAAAAAGGATGGACATGACTGACCTGTGCTGAGTGTTGTGGAAATCCTGTTTTCTGAGAGTGCTTTCTCAGCTCCCGATGTTGGTACATTTATCATTTTGCCTGAGGAATTGTAATATTGCTCAACCGCCTTGATGGGGACCTGCTCGGAATGGAAACCACCACCCTCCCAAAATAAAGCTGAGGTTCTCAGATCTGCATGAGAAACAGCAGCCAAAAAAATGTAGGAAAGATGCAACAAAGAAAATTGGCCCAGATAAAGAATATGTGCAACTGTGTGGGGTATGTTTACTGCTCGCATTGCTGGACTCCAACTTCCATCCATGGTCAATGGTGCCGTAGTGCAACAATTTCTGGAGAGTTTATAGGTTCCCCAGCAAGGGCTTATGTGGTATCGATGCTGATGAGTGCATTTCTAAGTGTTCCTTCAGTCTTGTTTGAAATAGGTATGACCCTAAGATCTTTTAACAGGTGACTGAGATTGCACAATTGGCAGGCAGTTAACAAGCCATGGCAACTTCTTAACCATGCTACATATGCCAGTTGTCTACTGGGCAGATTTGTATAATTACCCTCAGCAGCCCAGCTTGTTGTGCCTGCAAACCCAGCCAGGGTAGCCTAATGCTGGGCTATTACAGGGTTCTGGCTGGCCTGTTACCTACAGCACCAGGCCTCCTGGTCAGGTCTGCACAACACAGCTGAATTGCTGAAGGTAATTCTACAAATCCCTCTAGTGCGTTACTGGAAGTCACAACATAGTTAATGAGGCACCTTGGTTAGTTAGCTGCTTGCCCACTGTATCACACAGATATCCCATTTGCCTGGCTAGAAAATGCTCTGGAAATCACTCCATATTTCTCTCCCTCTAGTTCTGTCACTGTTGTCTTTGCAGATATTTAGTCCTGTGTTCCTGCTGGGCTCTAGACTCCAGAAAAAGGCCATCCTTCACGCAGCTGCTTTCCCTTCTGGCATGCCAGCTGGTAAAAGCAGAAGGCATGGTAAGTTAGCATTGCAAACAAGGACATTTTCCCCCTGCAGTTCTGGGATGAAAAATCTATTAATAGCACACATGGGAAGGAACTGTGGCTTATGTCCCCTGCTGCTGACTGTACTCTTGAGAAAAAGTGACCTATTTACCTTCAGGGAAACTCCAGAATGCCATGAATTTTCCTCTCTCCCCAGCTGTTCAGAGAAAACACCAAAGACATCATTTTGGTTGATGGATGAGAGCATCACACAAAAGTGGGGTTGTTTCTTGTCTGTCTTTTGGTTTGATTCTGACTTCTCTGCTCCTCGGTTTTGGGAGGCAGGATACATAAATTCATCCACTCCAACAGTTCCTATTTCCTTGTTTTCTTGTGCTTGTTCCTAACAAATTGTTGTGCTATTTTGCCCATATGTTTGCCTTCTCTGATGCTTTATTCCACTTGGGTTGATTTGAATGACCAGAATTGCCATTCTCCAGGCAATGCATTTTAAATTTCCTTAGAAATGAAAGCTCTGAATATGGAGAATGGATACATCTTATTTGTGCTGTGCATGCACATAAAAGCATCTGTAGCAAAACTAATGCACCTGCTGAGGGCCAAGCATGAGGGAAGTGAAGGTTGCCTTTCCAATGCAATATTAAAGAAAGGGAGACTTTGTCTAGCACTGATGATCGTGCGGGGGCTTGGGACAAAGTTGTGGGCAGGCTAGATGAAAAACTCCTGCTGGCAGGATTCAGTTTGTGCAAAATGTGGCAGCCAGATGGATAAGAGGGACAAGAAATTCTGATTAAATAATACTGAATCTTGTCTACTTGAATTATTTGTCTGCATATTTCTGAGCCTGATTCAAGGTGCTGGTTTAGACCTAAAAAGCATTTCATAGCTCAGAACTGCAATATTTGAAGGAGCACCTTTCGCAGCAGGAATGTACCAGTACAATATATTCATCATCTAAAGCTCTCCTCTAGATACTTCCTTCAAGGGAAGATTGGAAGGTGGTCACAAGAGGAAAGGTCGTCTTAGTGGTGGCCCCCTGTTATGGATCATTTCACCAATAAGGATCACCTGGCACTGACATAGATAGTTTTGGATGCCAACTTAAGACCTTCCTCTTCTCTCAAGAATTTGGCATGATATGAGGAGGTTTTAATAAGGACCTTGATTTTTCTTTATTGTTGATTGTTTATATTTTATTTGAGATGTATGCATATCTCTGTGTGCCATCTATTTATATATTTGTATGTAAATGGTTTTGCAATGCATTTTTAAGGAGTTCAGCTATGGGGTGGTATAGAAATGTAATAAATGAAATGAAATGTAGCATTGTTGTAATTAACAAGAAAAGGAATGGAAATCAATGCTTTCTGCCACTGATATTCCCATCCCAAAATACAGGTATGCCAAACAGACAGGAGTGGTACTTCTGAAGACATTTTCAGTTCCAGCTACAGTCCACATGAGGAAAGGAAACCCGAACCATTTTAGTTCACTCATGGTTTCAACTTGGGATGAAGCTACCACAGGAGAAAAATAAAGCAGATTTGTTACTCTCTATTCAATGAGGCACATAAGCTGAATGAATCAAAAGAGGCATTTTGCCTCCCCTAAAAGGGGCCAGATTTGCTGCTACTACACTGAATTTCTCATGCTCAGTTCTATCCAACTTTTGCTTTTGAATCGAAACTTGCAGGAAGTCTCTCTCCCCTGTTTCAGTGGCAAGGTGCAAGAACACTTTCTCACCAGCATCAGTGTAAGCAAGCGATTCACTAGTGCGTCTGCTCTGCTGCTTTCACTCACTAGTATTGGGACTTTCCCTTTCAAGACTGTGCATGTAAAGTCAAACAGAACCACCCTTGCTTGTGTTTAAAGCAAATGCAAAAGAAAGATTTGTAATGAAAATATAAAGGCGTGAATGTAGAGTTAAGAGAATGCTCTTAACACTTTGGGCTAGGAATTTGGAATTGCCTGGACCGAATCATCCAGACAGACCAGTTCTCCAGCATCATGTCCTAGCACAGACTCGTGCAATAGCATCACATCCAGATGGACCCTTGTCCTGGCATCACATCATCAACAGTGCCTCTGTGTGCAGTATTGTAGAGGGCAGGTGTAGTCGTGTTGAGGGGAATGGAGGTGTTGGGGCAGGACCAGCCATACTGTTGGTGAGACAGCTGCCTCAGGTGGCTTCTGGGGGAGGTAGACGTGCTGGCGGAGGACAGAGGCCTGTGGACCGTGTGGCTTGCCCTGCGCCCTCTAAGTGGTCCTGCAGTGCTCAGGAAGATGCTGTGAGGAAGCAAGGTTCTGTACATGAAATTGTGGGGATGGGCATGCCTGGCCCTGAGGCAGCAACATGTCTTGCTAACTTTGCTGGCTCATCTTTGGACTCAGCTGTACGCCACAGTTTCACACTATGACAGTGGCAATGATAAAGGGGTGGGGATTATTTTCAAGGATGCAAAATGGGTCTGCCTTAGGAAGCTGCATCTTTGATTTCCTGCCAGTGCATCAGATAACGTCCAGCATGTAGGGAGCAGTGCAAGAAAGTGACAGGTTAGATGGGGAACATAGGAAGTTGGCTGAGAGCAGATCAGGCTGTTTGATCGATCTCCGGTACTGCAGTGTCTGCTCTGCCTGGCTGCGGTCCACCAAGTGATGGAGGGCATCAGGGCAAAGCTGTGATGCTGCTGCATGAGGAACCGAGAAGCAGGCAAGGGAGACAGCAAAGCCCAGGACTCCGAACGGCAACGTGTCTACAGAATTACTGCTCAGATCAAGAACAGCATTTGCAACTGTAAGGAAATAGGCATAGGGTGCTACCTTGCGAGGGACTGTCTGTCCAACTAGTCCTCTATTGCCACTGCCGGTTTGTTTCATGGTCCTATTGATTATACTGTGCTTACCCTCCTGTTGCATTTTATATTGCATTTTTGTATTACGTGATATGGATTTATTGTTGTTACCTATTTTCAGCTGTATCATTGTAATGATCGTGATGTGAACCAAACAGAGAGCCTTCTGGCTATGGGGTGACATACAAGTGCCAGCAATAAACAGTGAGCTGGTTCTACATTTACCCATTCTTTAAGCAGAACCACTTGAAACCAATGAGACTGAAGTTTGTCATGCCTAACTTAAGTCTCAATTCAGTCCATCATGACTAATTTAAGTTGTGTTGGTTTCAGTGCCTGCATCTAGTGCCAGCTCCTGAGGGCCCTTGGGAAGACACCCTAAATGAGCCCCTTCCCTCAGTGACATTTCTTTCTCCATGCCATTGTCATCAACCACTATGGCTCCTCGTTCTCTTTCTCATCGTTGTTACCAAGTGCTTGCCCCCCACCCCGCCCACTGTGGCCTGGGCCCGAGAGCGACACATGGAGCAAGCAGGTTGCAGCAGTGAGGTGGCGGAGCAAGTCCAGGAGGTTCTTCCAGAGGGGGGGCCTTCAGGAAGTGCCCAACCATATCAGCCCTCAAGTTTCTCTCTGCTTGACATGGCTATGGTTGCAGTCCTCCTGGGCTGCCGCTTCTAGATGGAAGCCTCCAGTCTTGGAAGTTTCTGGGATTCCTGTGCCCTGCTGAGTTGCTGCCAACAGAACATGAGCGATGGAGGTGAGTTGTGCCTCTCCATCTCTTTAAAATTTCTCTAAGCCCCTCTAGAGAAGCCATGCTGAGCAGGACTGGGTTGGAGAGGCCATAGAACTGCATACCTCGTTTCCCTTCTTATTTCTTCCACTAGAATCCTCCCTTTTTGACCTCTATGAGGTCATCTGAGGCTGCTGCTGTGACCTGGAAAGTAATCATCACAGTTCTTTCTGCAGCAGCTTAAGGACCAGGGAGGGATTGGATCTTGGATCCTGTTCCTGAAGTCAAAGTGGTATCTACAGCTTCAGAAGGAGGAATCAACATCCTGTGGTCCCCAAGATGCTCTGCAGGGCTATAGGATCTCTCCTTTTGTCTGTATCTGAACCTGAAGACATTGTGACTTAAACCCTTTCTGACTGAGCAACCAGAGCTTTATTGAATTTTATTGTTATAATACATTCTTAAATATCTTAATTCTATTTTCTTCTGTTCACTGTTTGGAAATCCTGTTGGATGTAAAGTGACAAATATGTCTTGTAAATAAAATCAATAAGTTCTCCTCTGGTCAGAGTCTCCAAGATTTCCACAGATTTATTCTTCAGCTCCTGCCACAAGATTTTTTTTTTTCTTCTTGACTGGAGACGCCTGAGATCAATCCTGGGACCTTCTTCATGCCACACCTGTGCCATGCCACTACGGTCTCCTCCCAGGTGAAAGTCTGCTGGGAGTAACTGGATCTGAACTAAGAATAGGTTGTCTACTCTTACAGCTAAACCCAATTTGTTCCTTCTAATTCTCCTCAGCACTGGACTTTGAACACTTTTCCAGTATTCAGATATAGGTTGAATGTTCTTCGGATATTTGACACCGGTATTATTTGATTGTTCACGTCAGTGTTTGTTTCAGTACCTTTTTATATGGCACTTAATGCAGGATGAGCCTTGATGGCAGAATTGCCACTGTATCTAGCATTATGTATTTGTCAAGCAACAGTATTTAGTAAGTGGCGCAGCACAGCTGGTTACATTCCATATTGCCTGTGAAAAGCAAAGCAAGCCAAAGATGCCAAAGGACACAAATTTGGGATTTTCAGAGAAGGTCCATCCTTGCTGACTCCAGGTCTTCCAGTCCCCTGGGCAAGACCTCCTCAATGGGCCCTTCCCTCAGCAAGTTCATGCCACCATTTTCTCTAGCTAATCTTGCTCTCCATCTTTGTTCTTGCTGAAGTTATTGCTTGCTTGCTTAACATGCAGAGAGCAAGAGAGCACCAAGACATGCTTCTCTTCCTTTCCACTGCCAGTGTTGGGGGGGGGGGGGCAAGCTAACAGGCTGCAGCGGTGAAGCAACACTGGGGCCCCTCTGGGGATATGGACCTTTGGCAGGTGCCTGACTTTGTCTCCTCCTGATGGCAGCCCTGAATTCCTCAGTCAGATTTCATTTGAAAAATGGTTTGGAGAACAGGGTTTTTGTCCATGTGAGGGCACATGCAGCTCATATTCTGCTTCTCTTTGATGCTTCAGAACTGCTTCAGGATTCCTGATCTGTCTGGGCAAAAGCTCCAAACAAAAAACGCTTGCTAATCCTGTCGTGTATTTTAGTTTTTCAGAAGGAGAAATGTGCTTTGCCTGTGTGGTGGCACATTTTACATTCCCTTACATTGTCTCACCACCACGACTAGAGGAATGGAAGAGAGTTTGCATCTGCTGCCCAGATGCTTAAGCACACTTCCTTGAGAACATGGGCCATTTTGTTGCAGAAAAGGGGAGTGTGTTCTTAAAGTGGGAGTAGAAAGGTGAGCATCTGTAACACTGTGCATCTCAGGCAGGCCACCCCTCATCTGGATGGTTTTTTGGGGCAGGGAGGTGGGCTGCACTGTCCTGCAGATCAGGCCCAAGGGGCTGCCTTAGCTGCATCGCTGACTTCCAGAAGTGCCTCTTTGTATCTTCGATGTGCATGCTGCTGTTACATGCTGTCCACTTGTCTCTGACTTACGGCAACCTTACAAATGAGCAGCCTCCAGAATGTCCTGCCTTGGACAGCCCAGCTCAGCTCCTGTAAACTGGCTTCTTTTCCGGAGTTAATCCATCACATAGTTGGTCTTCTGCCTCTTCCTTTGCCTTCAGCTTGTCCTTGCATGGTTGTCTTCTCCTGCGAGCCTTGCCTTCTTACGACGTGCCTGAAATACGATCACTTCAGTTTCATCATTTTTGCTTCCAGGGCAAGTTTGGGCTTGATTTGATCACTTACCCACTTGTTTGCCTTTCTGCCAGTCCAAGGTACACACAGCATTATTACCATGACGGAGTATCTGCGCTTTGCATGGTCATATAGACAGGATAGATTTACTCATAGCTTGATTACTATGCTTCGTGTGAGCTGGCTCGGTGCCCTGTATAAAAATGGGTAATGTTTTCAGCAGGGCTCCCTTACACGCATGGCACATTGCAGACTTTTAGAACTGTTCCATCCTCCCTCTGCCGCTGGTGATCTTTATATTCTGATGAATCATTGTTGTTTCTATAGCACTGTAGTTTAAAATGTGGGTTTTCACCTCCACTGCTGCTGCTTGCTCACATTACCCTGAGAATAATATGATGTGCTTCAATTCTTTGTTTTATTAAACATATTTTAATGGAATAAGTAATGTGCAATTTTAATTAATAAATGCACATGCCTTAAAATGTATGGTTTCTTCATCAGATAACCATGATTTTCATTGCCAAATGGATCACTGACCAAACTGGCAACGAAAATCATGGTTATCTGATGAAGAAACCATACATTTTAAGGCATGTGCATTTATTAATTCCAAATGGAATGTCTACTGGAAAAAAATGGATCCAAAATAAATATATAATTTTTCCTATGTGTGTCATTGTTTTTGAATGTGGTCCACCATTTTGGAGGTGAACTGGAAGAGCAGGAAATCTTTATGATCATGGGATGAGATTATGGCATTTGAGGCTTGCTCATGCACAGACTGTATGCAGGAATTCCACTAGGAACATACAGATCCTCCACTGCTCAAATCCTAGTCTGGCAATGCTTGGTCCCTAATTATTTTCAGATCACTAAAAGCATTCAGAGCCCAGCTTGCCAGTATGGAGTAATGGTGTACTGGGTCCCATTCTGGCATATGGGGTCTGTGAACTCCAGTTTGGTCAGTGATCCTAAAAGATCCCCAGGGGCAGACTGAAGAATACACTGTCAAAATCCAGATATAATTTAAAATGTCTGAGTCATCTCAGGGTACCAGTGAGGATTTTGTACCTTGTATCTGACTATGCACACAAACAAATAGGGAAGTAGATGATGGGTAAATACACAACTGAACAAGGTTTGTTTTCTATTACATAAATCATCTGTGATGCACCCAGTTAAGGCATACTAGATTTTCTAGCAACTGATGGAGGCATTCTTGAAGAATTCCATGGATTTCTTAATAGTGAATATTCCAGTAATAAAAGAGACATTTTATTTCAGATTTCTGTCTTTAAAAAGAGTGCATTCATACCAACCTCCACCCCAATTTTAGTAATATCCAAGATGTTCTGTAATCATTCTGGCTTGGATCCAGACTTCATCATTGTAGGTACACATGAGTGTGAATCCAACCCTCTGTACTTTCATTATTTATTTTTAAATTCCTTTTAGGCTACCTTTAAGGAAAGAACCATTTGAACAAAACTTGATGTACTCTGTCTAGCCAAAACAATCTGTGCATTGTGACCTTATGGTAAAACGGAAGAGAGTCATTAGTAGAAATGATGCAGGAATATATCTTCCCTCAGTACACCATCTCTTCTCTTCACACAATGTAAGTCAGTGTGAGAATAACTCTGGAAATCCAGCAAGTGCTCAAAGATGCTGGAACCTAGACAATTGGTGGGCAACTTTCTCTTCCTCTGAAAACTGACTTGTCTTCCTGCAGTCTGGTTTCCTGATGGAAAACCGGGGCACTGTGGTGTTTTTAACCACATTGTTCACTTTGACCATCTGCTTGGAGCCAGGGCTGGCCCCAGATATCTTGCTTCTTGAGACGAGAGAGAGATACACAGACAGACCACCCAATGGCCACCAGTGGTGACTGGTGGCCTCCATGTCAGAGGTACAAAATATCCAAATCTGAGTTTCCGTTTGAACTTTGACGAGCTATCTGTGGCATGGCAACATGGGTCCAGGCAGCACCATGGATAGCTCCTCAAAGTTCAGGTGTCTCTCCAAACTGGATACACCACCAGAATGGCATCCCAGCCATCAGTCATTGCTGATGGCAGCCTTGCTCATTCCATGTATAAAAGCCAACAGCACTGGTCACTGATTTTCCTAGCCTTGGCAATGGGTGAGCATCCTCCACTGCCCCTGAAGGCATTGGGTCAGCTTCAGGGGCACAAGGTAGGGTGCCTGGGATGAAGATCAATCTTCCAATACCTTCCTGCCACCTCGCAGGATCTGAGATGGCTGCGTCATCCTGCCCAATGGTAGGGCTGGCCTTGCGTGGGAGGTCAGGCTCCAGTAGAAGATCAATAGTTTATGACAACCATGCAGAACCTCAGACTGACTGCCAAATCTTGGCTGCCTGGGTTCCCAGTTCAGTCTGTCAGGTTTGCCAGATGGCCACACACCCCTTTCCCATGTTTCTCATCGGTTGTCTGGGGGATAATGGAAAGTGAAATTCAAATGATCCAGGCGCAAGATTGGGGAAAGCAGGTATAAGGTTGCGGAGTATAATCTTAATATTGATTTTACAGTTTCTAACACTAGGTGGCGCTAAAAGATCATTTTTTAAAAAATCTGGGTTGGTACCAAGGAAAGCTGTTTGCCTCCCTTTATATTCCAAGGAGAGCTGAAATAACCTACATTAAGCTGGCAGATTCAGAAGCAACGTCTCCTTATGTACATTGGCTTGCCAAAGATATTAATTATATTTTTCTGATTCTTTGCTTTTTGCTATTCCAAGTGATAGATGCAAGGCATTCCACTCGCATTACTCAGAAATAAATTTCACTGTGAAAAGTGAGACTTACGCTTACGTAAATATGCATAGGAATGCAACCTAAGAGGGAAAGAATGGATGGAAGAAATACTGAGTCTGGACAGTTGATGTTTATTAAAACTTAAAATTCATGATTGAGTCTCAAATTTGTTTCATTTTGTTTTTAGAAAACCCTTTAGGGTTGGTTTTCAAAAGATGTTGAATTATTTTTGTGACAACTTGAGGGTCCCCATGATAGTTTGGTGCAGCTTTCTGCAAGCTGGTGTCCTCCAGATGGAGTCAACTACAACTCTTATCATCCCCAGCCAGCAGAGCCATTAGTACGAGCACCCTCTTGGTATTCAAAACCATTTAGGAGATGATCACAACACTTGGCTTCAGGCATGAGCAGGCAGGCTTCAGCCTTGCTGGTCTCCTTTGTTTTTATTAGAATGCCAAAATCCATCAATTGAGGTAAGGTGCAAAAGGCAAACCTTTTATAGCAAGGACCAGAAGTGAACCAAGCTCACATCTCTTCCAAATGGAGCTCCACTCCTGGTTGCCCTCAAACCTGCTTCACTCCAACAGTATCATCTGAGGGAACATTGTTCTGTTTTCACCCTAGTGAAACATTTGGGAGTCTGAGGTCCTCTCTAATCTACTTCAGATCACCAAAAGTTGATCCAGTTTGACCTTCTTACTACCTTTGGGTGGAATATGTGTGGGAGAGGGTGAGATTTATCTGGCTAGAAGTTGGGTTTCTTTTCTCATCTTAATAGTTCCATGAAAAAGCTACATACTTGGTTATGTGCTCACAGTGTCATGGATGAACATGACAATCTCTCTCTGTGTGTGTCTTTTATGGTTTTTATATGAGAGATTTCCTAAGACCATCTGAAGGTTCTGATAGGGAAGCATCAAGAAAAAAGGAACATCTGAAAGACAGGCAGACTTGTATCCCTGGCTCTTAGCCAATGGGAGTTTTGCCACACATTTCAATGTCCATTTCTTTCTCCACCTATATTTACCGTTGTGCTTATTACCCATCGCTTGGCTATAAAAGTCTTGTTTATGTTTTCTATGGCCACTCCCCAAAGAGCAATAAATATGGCAGAAGACAAAGGGGTATTTCAGTCCTGAAATGAGTATCTGGAACTAACCTGAGTTGATGAAATTATTCACGAGCTGTCATTTCTTAAGTGGGAGACAATGTGGGCCACAACTTGCTAGAAGTACAAATGAAAATGAAAATTAAGCCGTTTGCAAATGGAGCTGCCTTCCCAGAAGCTCCTGCTGGGGAATAAGACCCACTGATCACAGCAGGGTTTAGTTGTGAATAAGCATGCATAGAATTGCACTGCAGGCCTAGTGTGGGGCACGGATTGGTATTGTTGCCACTGTGCCATTAACTTCAGTAGACCCACTTGCTTTTTCTAGACAACCATATAGCCACTACTGCAATAAATATCTGTCCCTAGCAAGGGCAGCCCCATTCAAATCAAGGACAGATTTCCTTACAAGGGTGGGCAGCTTGTGGCCCTCCAGACATGGTGCAGTACAACTCCCATGATCCCTGACAAGTGACCATTAAGGACTGGGGCTGAAAGGCTATTGTGGCGTAAACGCCCGTGATTATCTGCTGGCACAAAAGGCAGTTTGCATAAAACTTTGCATAAATGGCACATACCACATGCCTTTCATGTTCAGTTTTTCCCCGTGTCATGTGTATAGTTCTGTCTGCCTGCTTATCCCTCTGTCTGCAGATATACCCCAACTGAGGATAACCCTTTATGAGCCTGATGAAGGGAGCTCTGCTCTGCAAAACACTTATGCCACCATACACCCGTGAACCTTTCTGGTGTTGCGAGACTCTGTGTTCTTCCTATATTTTGATTTGCTTTGATAGCACTGCCTACCATGGGTTATGCATCACCACAGAGAGTGATCTACGCCAGGAACGGAACAGGAATTGGGCATCCCCATTTGTTTTGCAGAACTTAGCAGGTTTCAGAACCAACCAGCAAGGTATACTTCAGAATGCATGGCAACGTTTAGCAGAAGCTGGTGGTGTCAATGTCAGTGGAATGGTGTATCCACTCTGTGCTTCCGTCTGAACTTTGAAGGAGCTATCAATGGCACAGAAACCTTTCTTTGCTGCGGTTCAGTACCATGGATAGTTCTTCGACCCTTCACACCAGACCGAGGACAGGCCACCCCACTGACATTGGAGCCACCAGTTTACACCAGCTCACTTTCTTGAAGGACATTTCCAAATATTGTTACTGATGGACTTTTGATTAGTTCATTGGCTGCTGGCCTATGGCATCCTACACACTATATCTTGCTATCCAGCACCTTCATGAGAGCACTAGGAGAGGCTGTCTAGGGATTTGTGGTGGTGTGTCATCAGTGATTGATTATGGTAATAATTATTGCGCCACTTTTATATCCTGCCTCTTTTTCTCTTGTAGGGAACTCAAAATGGCCTCCATAGTTCCATTTTAGTCTCCCAATGACAATCCTGGGAGGTAAGTTAAGCTGAGAGTGAGTGTCTGGCCCAAAGTTACCCAGTAAGCTTCCTAGCTGAGCGGAGACTAGAGTCCAGGTCTCCCTCTCTTTCTTTCTCTTTCCATTTCATCTGTGCTTAAGGATGCTGTTTTGGATCTGAGCAAGACCTGGCACTTCCCTTACTGCAGAAAGTCTGCCAAGAAGGAAAATATGGAATAGCGAGTGTTGTGTAGTGGTTGGAGGGTTGAACCAGGATTCTGGAGAATCTGGTTCTAGTTCACACTCTGCCATGAAGCTCATGGGGTGACTTAGGGTCAGTCGCTGTCTCTTGGCCTAACCTACCTCGCAGGATAACCTGGAGAAGAGGAAGGGGAGAGGACATGTAAACTTCGTGGAGTTCCTTCCAGGCAGAAAATAGTTGGGATATAAATGTAATTCCAAGGTACACAATTTTGATAATTAACAGAGGCATCCATCTAGATTCCTAAGGCACACTATCCACTGCTGGGTTTTTGTTGGCTGATTTTTTTTAAAAAAATGGATTGCTGTTTTCATCTTTTATTTAATGTTTGATTTATTTATTTAATGTTTTACTTGCATTATTATAATGCAATTATTTATCATATTTCTTTTACTGTTGTTGGCTGCTGTTGTTAGGGAGACTAGTGCCAAAAAAAAAAAAAAAAAAAAAAAAAAAAAAAAAAAAAAGCAAGACACACATTCAGTTAATAAATACATGCTTATTTTGTCACAGTTCCCAAAAGCAGCAGGCGAGTTTCGTTCCTAGGACTTTCCCTGCTGTGTGGCTTTCCATTTGCAGGGTGGTTTTAACTTAGATAAGGAGGGAAATCTGGGACCCTTATCTAGTCCTCCAGGGAGCACCAGAAGGCCAGGTCCCTTTCCCCACTTGCCCTCCCAGCAATGGCTTCTTCTGGCTTTTGTGCAGGTTTCCCCCATTCCTAAAGGTTGAAATGTCTCTCTTGGGGCTTAGTTCCTGGCAGCAAAAACTGTACTCTACAATCAGCTGGCAATTTTTGGCATTTTTGGCCCCACCCCCTTGCCTTCAGCCCCACCCTCCCCTGGAATGCACCCCCAGGCCTTTCACCAAGGTTGAATTCCACCCCTGGGCTAAAACAGGTCCCAATCCACTCAGAGGAACATTTGAAACTGTTTCTTCACTCCATGCCTCCACTTACAAGCTGGAGTTGCACGGTCCTTTCTACCATCACCTAATTCTGCTTAATGTAGACATTAAAGCAGTGCAGCTTGGTAGTGACTGTTGGCTGGGGAACCCTGAGATCCAGGTTGTAGCCCCCACTAGGCCATGGAGCTCACCGGGCCAGTCACAGACCCTCACTCAAGCCTGCCTCACAGGGCTGTGGGGATACGATGGAGCTAAGTACCCCCCACTGGTTTCCTCCCACGAGGAGAAAGAGTGGCAGCTGCTGCTGATGCCAGGACTCAGTTGCAATGAGATGCGATCCTCCCACCCCTCCCCAGGTGTGTTGCTCAGAGAAGGCTGGAATCTGTGGGGAAAGGGCTTGACACTGAGGAAGACAACCTGGAACCTCTTTTTCGAGGAGAGGGATCTACTGTGGAGAGGAGATCTTGCTTCTCTCGTCTCCTTTTATCTCAAAGCCTTTGATGCTCGTATGAGGGCAGGATGGGCGTGTAGCAAGGGCCAAACAGTTTGCTTCTCTCGTTTTCTCTATCACATATTTTTCATCAACTCGCTGCTCAAACTAAGCATGACGCGAGCTGAGAGAGGAGAGGAGTGAGAATATTGGGCAGGCACCGGGATCCAAATCTTCTTCCACCAGGGACTTGTGATGTGGCCTTGGCAAGTTCTGTTCTTTCACCTTCTGTTCCCTGTTTTGCACTGTGCGATGGCTGGAACCTGTCAATACAGACAGAAATCCAGATACCCACTGAAGATAAATCTGGAACTCAAAAGAGGAATATGTCCATTCTCGGAAACCCACCATTAGAAGCATCAGGTTGGATCCAGGATCTGCCTTCTGCATGAAGAAGGGCTTCACTCACACAAGGTGCTGGTGCTTGATTTCAGGAAAACCCTTCCTCCCATGCACCACAGCTCACCCCATTCAGCCCCAGCCCTCCGTGTAGCATTTGCAAGGGTTTGAAAACCAGCCCAGTTGCACACACCCGCCTCTGAATCCATCCCAAAGAGCTGGGGGTAGGAGACTTGGAAGTCATCTAGTTCAACCCAATTTCTGCTTAAATGCCTCTGCTGAAGGAGAAGCTGCCACCTCCAACATGATCTCTGTGCCCCAGAGTTAAACAACTGAATGTTACCATTGTAAGTTTCTCCTAAAATTAGCCGACATCTGCTCCCTAAAATCCTTACCCCTCCTGGTACTACTCTGCTCTCTGGAGTAACACAGAACAACTTTGTTCTGCATTCTGTGTGGCAGCCATCAGATACCTGAAAATTACTTATACCTCTCTCATTAACCTTCCCTTCTCCAGGCTAACAGACATACGCGTAACTAGCTCTTTCCATCATTCGCCATGGGACCTGGACTCCACACATCTCACCATCCTGGTTGCCCTTCTCTGGAGATGCTCCAGGTTGTCAATGTCCTTCTTCAAATGCGGTGCCCAGAAGTGATTACAGCACAGCCTGACCAGCACAGAACCGTGTGGTTAGCGCTATTTCCCATGATCTGATTATTACTTCTCTGTCTGCAGCTGAATACATTTTCCAAATCTAGTGCTTGAAACATTGGTAGAAAGCCACTGTGAGACTCTGACGTTGAACAACACATGCATGGCTTAAGCACTCAGCAGAGTAAGGCTGGGCATCCTTTGGCAGCTCCAATAGAATCACACCTTATGGGTTTAGTTCTGAGGAATTTATTAAACTCTCAGTGCAGAAATGGTATTTAAACCCATTGAAAGGATTTTGATATGGGTGGCTGACTTCAGATTTGCAAGATGGATGTTTTTTGTAGAATCCCAAGATAGACCAGTAGAAACCAGGTAAAGAAAGCATATACTTAGAATTAAAACCATTCTGCGCCCAGTGCTTTGTTCTGAGTACCAGAAGTATGGAGCTCACAGTCTTTCTGCACAAAGCATCACTCCCAGCAAAGCCATTTCCCCTCTGCTTTCTGCAATACGATTTGGAAATGTGTCTTTAAAAAAAAAACCTTGAAGGGGTAGATACCAGCTATGGCTACATAACTGGGTTTTCTATGTTGATGGGGATCTGACTCTGATCAAAGCAGTTTAATGTACCTTAATGCAGACCTCCCCATCTTGGAGCCCTTCAGATACCATTGGGTTACAACACCCATAGTTCCCAACCAGCATGCTTTAACACAGAGCAAAATCCTACATTGAACAATGCATTTCAAAACATCTTTTTCTTGTCGACTGAAAAAAATGCACACAACAGAGACATGGCCAGCAGGAAAAGAAGCTTAAGAGCACATTAAAGAACATAAGAAGATCCCTGCTGGAGCACACTGAAAGTCGGTCTGTGTACTGAGGGGTGGAAGGGCCTGGGACCCTCCATATGTTGCTTGGCTCCGGCTCCCACCAGTCACAGCCAGCCTGGTCAATGGTTGAGGATGACAGGAGTTGCAATCTGACAGCCTCTGGAGTCTGACAGGTCCTGTGGCCCAGCAATCCATTCTGCTTCCCACAGCAGGCAATGAAATACCTTTGGGAAGCCACGAACAGCCATCACACTGCAACCGGAATTCAGCCTCATGCTGCTTCACGGGGATCCATCCCACGGAGCCCTCTTGGCAAACAGCTGCCCACCTTTTAAAGCCATCTAAGCCGGTTGCCATCACCCCACCTGGCGGTGGTGATCTCGACTGGCACCATGAGCCAGGCCCTCACCCAGACTCTGGAACGCCCCAGCATGGGAGGCTAAGGCGGCATCTCCTTCGCTCTTCTCCTGGCAATAGGCAGGTCATTTTCATTCAGGCAGGTCTTTGGCACAGAAACTGCTGCGATAGGTGACTTCACATGGCCACTTTCGGTCTATTCCTCCTACTGTTGTTTGAGCTGATTTATTATTTTTCATCAGGTTTTTTGTTTAAGCTGTGTTTCATTATTCTTAGCTGCCTTGAGAGCAATTTTGTGAAGAAAGCTGGGATATGGAAATATAATAATAATAATAATAATAATAATAATAATAATAATAATAATAATAATATTTCTAAAAGGGTACAATCCCATGCATGTTCAGGCAGGAAAAAAAGCCAAAAATCCCAGGATGTCCCAACTATCACCCTGGGAGAAATAAGCCTTTTTTTTCTGCTGAAACAGGCGTAGAACTGAAGGCAGAGCACCTGCCTGCATGCAGAAAGTCCCAGTTCCATCTCTGGAATCTCCAAGTAGGGCAAGAGAACAATACTGCCTAGAATTCTGGAAAGCCGCACCCAGATCAGCATTGACTATACCAGGGCAGATAAATCAGTGGTGAATCTCATAATAAGGCTGCTTCATAAAGTATTTATTTTGTCTTGAATTTCCTGCCATCAATTTCTTGGGATGAACTCAAGGTCTAAATTATGAAAGAGTGAAAGAAAGAGAGAAAAGGGCCCTTTCTTCATTTTCCCTACACCTTTCCTAGCTCTATAAATCTATACCATTTCCTCCCTCCATTACCTTTTTTAAATAAATTAAATACTTCCAGGACATATTCAACATTTTTTCTAAAGGAGAAGCTTCAATCCCTGTTAATGTTACACATCAGTACTTTTGGGTTATGGTGATGAGAATCTACTTGAGGGGTGATAATTATGAAATTTGAATAGAGGGGTTTCTGTTCTATCCTCAGTGGGACACACCCAGTGGTGACCCAGCATTTGTAGAATTCACTCCCCACCTGGGCTGGTTGTGTTTTTAAAAATGTTGAAGCCTTTTCAAAATTTCAGTCTGGATTTTATTAGTTTCTGTGCTCTGGATTATTTATTGATTGATTTGGTCCTGTTCATTTGCATGTTATCTCTGTATATCTTTTAAGAATGATGGTTTTATATCTCTATTACTTTGGTTTATTTCATTTCTTTAAAAATTTAAAAACTTGACACAATACAAGAATCCTTAAAAAAGAAAAACAAGCAAAGAAACAAACAATGTTCAGCATGGCTGAAAGAGATACCACCAGTATATTTGATCAACAAATCTAATCAGGAAAAGCCAGCTTATATATCATAATATAATACTGTTGCATTTTTCTGTTCTATTTGTAAGAGTTTATTTCCTCAGAAGTGGTTTAGAAACCTGTTAATGGTATTTTTCCAGAAAGGCAGGATATACATTTATCTTTTAAAAAATTACATAGTGTATATTTTATTTTTGGATCTGGAATTTGGCTGGGGAGTCAATTTATTGAGCTCTGAAGAAAAAATATTGGGAGGAGGTGAGATATTAGCACATCCTTATCTTTACTGCCCACTGGACGATGAACCTTTATGAGGGTCAAGGAACTAACAAGGAGCCATTAAAAGTGCATATTTAATGCCGGTTTTCAGAGGTCGCTAATCCATGCCAGCTCTGCCAGCACCGCGGCTCGCCTGGCTGATGCAGTCCTTCGCCCGGATGAGCTGGCCCTGCAGTCCCGGAGGGATGTATTTCGACAAGCCCAGTATCATCCCCAGGATAAAAGTATTGGCTTCTTCTGCAACTTAATCTACATCAAAGCCTCGGGGGTAGCCGGCTTGAAAAGGCCCAAGACGCTTTTTATCTTTCTTATCGGACCTGTGCTTAGGGGGTGCCATAAATTCCACAGGTCGGCGGCTCTCCCACGCAGCTCCTCCTCTTCTTCTCCTCCTGCTTGGCCACCGAAGGCATTCCGAGAGCGAGGCTTTTTTTAAAAAGTGGAACTTGCAGGCAAAGTCACCAAGGGAAGGAGGGGCGAGATGCGTGTGTGCAGGGTGGCTGGGGGGGGGGAGCCCCCGTGGCCCCCAGGAACGGGCTGAGCTGGCCTTGTCCAAGCAGCTGCTGAAGGCAAGGGATGACTTGAACCCTACAGCTGCGAGTCATCTTTATGCTTCACGTTCTCCGCCTAAATGGAAATACTCTCCTGCTTTACTGCTGCACCCCGTGCGAATGGGGGATCTCTTTCGTTTACTGGTGGCTGGGGAAGGGTTCGAGTTGGGAACAACAGAAACGACCTAGAGACACAAGGCAGGGGCAGAGGACCTTTGCACCTCTGGAGATCGCTGGACTTCAGGGCCTATCATCCCTGGCCATTGGCCTTATTATCTGGGATGCATGGGAGCTTGCAGACCCACAGGCATCTAGGGGGCGACTACAGACAGACTGTCCATCACTGGGTAGACCAGCTTTACTCCTTTGATCCTTCATTTGCCCACGTTAGGTCCAAGGCTGGATCCAGATTTGATCCCACTTGGAGAGCAGCTCCATTGAACACAGCGCTGTTTTCTACAAATTTGACTGAATTCGTATCCAACACAATATATGTACACACATGTACACACATCACAGGCTGAATGGCTTTGATCCTAAAGATATATTAAGAAAGCCTGGGGAAAGAAAGTTCTCCCCTACCCCCTGCACCCCTTGGCAGCCCCCAAAAAAGTTATCTGGGGGAATGAGGGGGCTGGACAACGAGCAGCAGGGCACAGGAGCTGCTGTGGAGGAGTGGGGATGGGAAACTCCCTCCACAAACGCATTTGGGGTCCAAGCCAGTGTCTGAATGTGCAGAGTGGGGACAACAATTTAGGGAAGGTGGGCATTAAGGTACTTGGCTTTCTCACCTCCAGCTGTATCCAAATATTTCTCTTACTAATTCTACACAATGACAAGGAAAAACTATATGGGTCTGCTCAGAAGTAACCACAATTTAATTAAACAGGACTTACTCCTTGGTAAGAGTGCATAGGATAAGGTTGCAGCCTGAATGACTATAATACGAAGCAGTGAAATGGGTTTATGTGTTTATGCATTTATTTTATTTGATTTCTAACCCACCCCTCAAGCCACAGGCCCCTTATGTACTAGGTAAGCATGCCAGAAGCATAAAACTCACCTTTAAAAAAAAAACTCACCTTTAAAAAAAAAAAGAAGAAAAAGGCTGACTATACTGCATGGATAACTTTGTTATGTTTCTTATGAAATACAGGAAGTAAGTACAATAAAAGTTCTTAAATATACAGGATTTTCTGTCCCCCCTCCCCCGAAATCCCATTGCAAGTCTTTAAGCCTTGCTGAGAATCTTGCATTATATAAAATGCTAACTAAGCCAATGAAAGTGGCATCCATTTCAGATTTTAAGTGTAATCCCCTAACATTAAGGGCTAATAACTTATGGAATGTATTTGCAATGCTTAAATGTTAGTAATGTGACTTTATTTCATCCAATTTAAAATGGTGCAGCTGGGAGTGGTTCATATTTAAAAGGAACTATAATTCGATCAAAAAGGCATAGGGCATCTCAGAGGGAAAGGATATATATCAGATGTAAACTCCCCCTCTGCCCCACAACTTGCCAAGTTTAGAATTTTAGTCTTTTGAAAAAAGGAAGTTAACATTTTGTTTTCTGTTTTTTGTTTTGTTTTGTTTTGATTTGTTTTTTGCTATTTGCCATGTATGAAAGCATGAATGAGCTTCACAAGGACTAGAAACATGTACATTTTAAAAACAAATTCTAATACTGTATCTTTTTAAGTTGATAAGAGCTGACATGAATGAAGATGGCACTCCTAAAGAAGAATGTTGCATCTAGCTAGCAACATACCTGCGGAGTTGTTACAGCTCCTATAAGGGCCACTTTAATACCGCCTATCATGTTTAGTTTATCAAGATTTTGCAATGGCTTGTGTGTGCGTGTTTCTGTGTACGCTTCTGGGTGAGACTTCCTAAGGGCAAAAATATTTGCTATGGTAAAAGAGAAGCTATCCTGAGTTTGCCCTCTGAGGTGTTTTTTCTTTCTTTCTTCTTTCTTTCTTTTTTCATTTTTGTAATGCTTAAAGAACCTGGAAAGGTCATCCTCTCCTATAAATGCCTGTCTATACAGTTGGCCAAATGGCAGTGACTTCATCTGATTGCGCTCACTGGGACCATATAATGTGCCGTTCAGAAGTTTTGCTTTTACCTCAAATGTACTCCAAGTACCTTCAGATTGTTTCCCCCACTGAGGCTGGGAAAGCAGTTTGTGGAAAAGAACCATTTTGATGTCAGAAAGTGTGATGCGGAATGAATCGAACACCCCAGATCTTGCTTAATGCTACTGTGATCAAACACCCATCAACTAATCTCAGGTTTCTTCAACAGTCTTCATCTCCCATTCAGACTCTGGATACAGGCAACAGAATACTCCACACTTAAGGGTTGTTGAGTGTGGATTGTTGTTGAAATGTGGGTTAAGATGTTACCGACTGTGCTAACAAGCCATAGGCTGTTAACCACAAACAAGGCATCAAGAGAACTCGTGTTTTTTGTTCAGTTGTGACTGAAACCAGTGGGTTTGAAGCACAGTTAAGCAATTTTGAGCTCTGTATGTAAGGGTCTTACCTTTAAGGACTCGCCCCTTACAGCAAAATATACTGTTTCCCTTTCTTCAAAATATGGTAAACCAGGTCTGCTTTGTGGCTGTGTGTGTGTGGGGGGGGGGGGTTGCTTCAGCTCGTTCCACTGAAGGGGGCCCTGAACTTCTCCCCTAAAGTCCGGCTCTGATAGTGCTGTCAGACTCAGTGATGCATTCAATGGACCCTAAGTTTGTGAAGCCCCCTCAGTAGATATGTGCTAATTTCTGTGCTCTTTCATCCTAGTGTTCCCCTCCTGTTTGTCCGCCCCAGCACTTGGTATTGAAAGGCAGAGTACCTCTGATGGTGAAGGTTCAATTTATCCACAGTCAGACCCCATGACACTGAGTTATATCAGGTATTTGTGTGCATTTTCTGCCGATCGGTGCGTAGCCCTCAGTTCCTGTTCTGTGAAATGGGGAGAAAGTTTCCAAGGCCCATTTTCTCCATTCACAGCCAGCACAGACATTGGTGAGGGCTGATGGCCCTCGCAGTCCAAAATCTGGAGGACCGCACATGCCCCCTTCCTGTATTTCAATACAACCAATGGCAATACAGCAGTGGCAACAAATGGCAATTGAAATACATTGAGTGAGGGCCCTACTGAGAGCAGACACATTGAAATGAATGGGAGTTAAGTAGGATTCACATTGGCTGCACCTTTCCCAAAGCGCGTAGCAATGTATTTAATTTAAAAATGGCGTTTGGAATTAATGCAACTAATGTAGTCTTCCCCAATCTAGCTGAATATTGATGATCTGCAAGGTTCTTTTACTAATGATTAGCCAGATAACAACTTTAGGAATTGTACACTGGCACAATCGTCTCTGGGTCTGGCTAAATCTGTAGGCTTCCCCAGGTCTGGAAGGCCTGCAGGGCATTCCTGTTATGCATTTTAAGAAGTAAGCTATCAGAAGTCAGACAGATTGCAAGCCTTCCTATCCTCACTTTCCTGGGAATGAGACCCACTGAACTAAGGGGGACTTACTCCCAAACAGACATGTAAAGGATTACATGTGAATGGATTGTTCATTGATGACTGCATCCGATTTTTAATGAGTACTTTTAACAAAATGTAATAAAAATAAATTATATTATTAATCTTCACATGAAAGGACATTACTTCGCATAAACCTCTTGAATCTCCCTCCCTCTAACCCATCAGCCACCAACCAAGCCATCAGTCAGGATAGAAACTGGGCAAACCTGCCCGAGAAAGGTGCCCTTTGCCACTCTAACACGATGGATGGACTCAGACAGCCTGATAACCCAACGACAGCCCACACTGAACCCTTGAAAGTGGGTTATTGTGCTGTCTGAACCCAGTTAATATGTAAGTTCCAGCAGAATAATTATTGCCATGGCATGGCATTTCCGGACTGATGATTTGCACTTCTTTTCATCAACATGGGGGGGGGGAATGTGGGGCAATTCCCCCCACCCTGCTCTTTTTGCCATCTGGATTTTGTGAATCAGAGGATGGTTATAGGATGTGTACAGAGTTAGCTAATCCTCCCTCCATCATTTCCTCCTTTGTTCTGCTTTGCCTTGCCTTGGCCTGGATTGATTAGTTTGCTAAGCTTTTGCTTGCTAGTCGAGAAGTAGTGTCAGACCCATCACGACCCCATGGACAACATTCCTCCAGGCCCTCCTGTCCTCCACCATCTCCCGGAGTCCACCCAACCTCACACCAACTGCCTCAGTGACTCCATCCAGCCACCTCATCCTCTGCCATCCCCTTCTTCTTTTGCCATCTATTGTTCCCAGCATTAGGGTCTTCTCCAGTGAGTCCTTCCTTCTCATTAGGTGGCCAAAGTATTTGAGTTTCATGGTGGCCCCATTTTATATTAACTGGTGGGGCCCATGTTGTCCGGACAACCATAACCCAGGAAGCTCCGGAAACCACCAGCTGCAATAAACATTCCAGCTGTTTTCGCAAGTGCCTGGTTCCAGGCACTCAATAGATGCACAATGAGAAAGGGAGGAAGGGAGGAGATCCACAGTGCTGTTAAGCTGATGGATTTCGATTTAACTTTCTTTCTTTTTTAAAGCCACCAGTCACACCTCTGCATCCTTCTGTTCAGTTCCTTTTAATCGGTGTGGTAGAAAATCCATTGGATTGGATCCAGATGTCCTCATACTTAAAGCAGACTCTTGGAATAAATGGGATTTGCTAGGCATACATGACTTAAGTCCTATTGATTTCAAGAGGTCTATTCACATTCTGAATCTCACCTGTTGATTGAGAGTGCCTCTATATCTTTACTCAGAAGCAAGCCCGATTGAGTTCAATGGGGCTGTCTCCCAGGTAAGTGTCTATCAGACTTCAGGTACAGTCCTGTGTTAGCTTAAAGATAAATACATTTGTGACAGCATGAGTTTTTGTAGAATCAGACTCATGCCTATTAGCTCAGACGAATGATGCAGAATCCTAAACTGGCAAGGATGAAGGGAAAGAGAACAGGGTTTATAAGTTCAAGAGTAAAAAGGGAATAATAACAAATATTAATAAATAGTCCTTTGTATGCATGTGGGGGGGAGGCGACAATGAAAAATCAGGTTAGCACCTTGCACAGCCTCCTTCAAGCACTTGGCATGCATCATTTCTTGCAGCAGCCCTATAAGGATGGCTAGAATTATTCTTTCCTAAATGCTTGCTATCTGTGAAATGGGCTTGCTTCTACAAAACTCTGAGAAGAAATGAGAGTTGAAGCAAGAGCAGGAATGCCTGCTTGTGAGTAGCCTGCTCACATCTTAAAGCTGGATGTCCTCGTCACACTTCTGTTTGTGGGAGCAGCATTGTACTGAGTGGGACTTGGGAGGTTTGAGCTGTAGCCTCAAGCACACTCACTTCAGATAAATGCAAACTGGACCTGTTCCTAGGATAAACAGCCACAGGATCAGGCTGCATGTGGCATTTAGCTTTTTTTCCTGCACTGCGAGCCTAAACCCCTCTGAGTTCAATGGGACTTACATAAATAAATATTTAGGAGGGAATTCATTCTATTGAAATCAATAGGTCTTAGTTTTGGGTAGCCATATGTAGGAAGGCACTGTTAATGTCAGTCTGGTGAAGGTCTAAGACCACTCAGGTAATACGTTGAACGTAAGCAAGCTGTTGAATTCCACAGAACTGCTCTTCAGGCAAAGGCCTGAAGAAGAGTTCTGTGCAATTCAGAGGCAACAGACTTTCGTTTTCACAAGGTATCCCCCAGCTGCATTATGCTTTGGGTCCAGAAAGGCACCTCTATTTGTGAAAGGAACAGAAAGCAGGGGGGGGGGGTTCTGTCACACACCATCACCCCACTTGCTAGACCCCCAGACTCCAAAAGAATTTCAGGATAGGCAGTAGCTTGGGGGCTTAGACAGTGGGACTGTCAAAAGCAACTCCCATCTTCTGTCAAGCTCACCCCCCCCACACACACACACACATTGAGAGAGAGAGAGAGAAGGTATGTGCAGTTCTCTATCTGTTTATTGAGAAGAAAGGCCCATGAAAATCCAATAGCACTTACACTCAGGTAAGAGTTATTATATATATCTGCAGGGGCTGAGCTGCATGACCTTCGAGGTCCCTTCCATGCTATGATTGTAGATGATCACAGAACATGATGGGCAAAATAGAACCTTCGGTCATGTAGAACAGGAAGTTAACAAAGCACAGGGCTGCAGCTGAAACTTGCTTCTTTGGGAATCCCACTGAACTAAGCTGCGGTTGCTTCTGAGTAATTATGCATCTGGGCTGCGCCAGCGGGGGCGGGGGGGGATGTTCCTGTGCAAAGTGGCTGCTTAATCTGAAGTGGAATTTGTGGCTGGTGGGAAGTGAACTCTGTACCTCCTTTCTCTAAAGGTCCATTAAACCCCACATTGAAATGGAATTTGAGGATTTTAAGCAGAGGCACACTTTAATTCTATATGCAATCTCAGTCCCAAGTACCATGATTTGGCATTACGGGTCCCAACATCTCTGGCGGCATTTATTTTTGTAGCAGATACACTTAATGTCTCTAACACTAGAGGGCTTGTGACCAGGTTATCTGAAGAGCCATCTGCCCCCATAAAGGACTACCGTGTCATTAAGGCTGCCCTTTGAAGTCCAGCCCCTGAGTCAAGAACATTGGGCTGGCCAATAGACGAACAGAGGCTTTTCAGTGTTGGCCCCATTCCTCCCTGAGTAACGGTTCTCCAACGTTTTTTTGTTGCTGTTTTTATTATTTTCCTGTGAATTCCATCGATGGGAATGTATACTCGTATTTCTTTCGTATTTCTTTTATGATGATCTTTGTTCTATGTAAGTTCCCTTGGGAGGGTTGGATAAAAATATTTAAAATAAATACAACATCTTTAGTAGATGGCTTTTTATGTATTGTGTGAGAGGGTTGGCAGATAGATTTTGATGGTAGTAATAAATGCAATTGACTTCCAAACAACTGGAAGAGGAGAGTATAAAATTTAAATTTAAATATAAGTTAGCCTTATTTAAATCAATGGGAGTTGATAAAATGGGCAAGAACAGTTCCATGTTTACTTGAAGAAAGGTCCTGGTATGTTTAATGGTGCTTACTTCCAAGTAGGTATTGGAAGGGACGATTTTCGTATAGGAAGGGATACAAACATTTTAAATAAATGAATAAAAAGGTACGCATACAATGCATCACGTTCAAATGTCGTTAATTTCTTTGATAGTTTTATCCAGTACCTGGCTATGGAGAGGTATAGAAATGAAATTAATAATCAAAATAAATTTCCCCCATTGAAATAATTAGGATTTAAAGCGGCCGTTTTGGCTGTAGACATAGATCGTAGACATATAGGATGGGAGACACGTCACAATTTCCTAATTTATGATTTCACTGAATTATGACTCACTTTGCCGGAAAGGTCTCGGAGAACCGACCTCCGGAGTGGCTGAGTTTCGCTCCCGCGCTTTCCGGCGCTGCTCCTCCGCCTCGCCACAGACTGAAACGGCTTCCGAAAACCCTGAAAAAACTACTCCGGAAACGCGTCATCTGCAAGCTTTATGGCACGAATTCTGAACAAGGAACAGTCGCCGCACCAGCCTCGCAGTTACCTTGGGCAGAAAAATGCGCGATCCGCAAGAATTAGGGAGATGCCGTGCGGTTTCGCCGCGTGAGGCGAAAACCTCCAGAAGGAAAGCAAGAAAGAAATTCACAGTGCGATCCTATAACGTCTATTCACCCCTACGAACTATTGATTTCAATGGGGTTCTCCCACTTAAGCATGAACAGCACTGCAGTCTCGCAGCGCAACTCTATGTGCACTTTCCTCGGAGTAAACGGCGTTGCATGCAATGGGACATCCTCCTGAGTAAACATGTATAAGATTGCAGTGTCCAGTTAATGCAACTTGACACGGTGGAAAGCCCCTCCATTCGAAGTGGTTGTGATGCTTTCCCCTTTAGGCTACAATCCTATGCAAACTTATCTGAGAGTAAGACCCATGAACGCAATGGGCCCCACTTCTGAGTCAGCATGCAAAGGGATTGAGCTTCCAACGCCTCTTGATGTCTAGGGGGATGCTTCCAGCAGTGAAATAAATGGGATTTGAACGTGCATGCCTCCATCTCATTTCTAAAGGACTGTAGTGTCTGGATACAATCGGATTCAGTCGGCTTAGGGTTTACAGGGCTTTCTGAATGTGTCCCCGTTTTCATGTATGCCTTTCTATTAAGCCACCCTCACAAATAACAATTGGCAAGATGCAATGTTATTGCTGACATTAGGAGAAATGAAAAAGATACCAGCCACAACTGTGCTTCGGCCTTACAGACATTCCTTCCCCCGCCGCCCCACACACAGTAGTCCAGCAGTTCGGAAGATTGCGCCCGCTCGCTGGCTCAGTGGGAGGCTAGATACACCAACAATTTCAGTCAATGTAAGATGCCTTCATATGGCAAAAGATGGGTCCTGATACCTAGCAAGCCTACTGTGAAATCACAAAACAGTCTCACAGCAAATATGTTACCTGCATACAGGTGTACCTCAACTGATGACATATTCTGCCTGTGATGTCATGCAGGAATATGTGTGCCACCTGATGGCATTATCAATATTCCACAAATATTTGCCAAATGTACAAGTCCTGCAGATCAGGGTGGGCCAAAAGTAGATATCCAGATATTTTGGACTGCAGATGCCAGCATTCTTGACTACTGGCTGTGCTGGCCGGTGCTTCTGGAAACTGAAGTCCCAAACATCTGGAGATCTGCCTCTGTCCATTCTCTTGCTGCAAAGCCAAGTGTCCATAAGTAATTGTGTGTGTCTGTGTGGGAGGTGCACTCTTACTTCAGCCTTACAAGGTTACAATCTTGGGTACACTTTTACTTGAACTCAGTGGAACTTACATCTGAGGAGACGTGTTTATGTGCTCACTTCCCAAGGGAAGTTGCTTGGGATGAAGCCAGAGGGCAGCATGTCCAGCCCAGACCTTAGCTGGAACTTTGAAGGCGCTCTCCATGGTGCTGTACCGTTTCCCAAACAGGTCCAGCACCATGGATAACTTCTTAAGCACAGACTGGAACTCAGAGTGGATATACTGTCCCGTTGGCCCTGGAGCCACAGGCAACCGCTTCGTGGAGCAGAACCCAAGCAGAAGATCTTATAGCAAAAGAGGCTGACAATAAAATAGTTTACACAGAACGCTTTTCCCAACCACATCACTGCTGAAGGAATCCTCACAGCCTGTCATCCAGAAGACGCCTTCTTGGAGGCCAGTTCCTTTGTCACCAGTAGGAATGGCTTTTAAGGAAGGATTCCTTCCTAAAACTCGTGTCCTTTGTATTTTAGAGGAGATGTACTTTGTTTGTATTGCAATCCGAGGCAACAGATATATTGGGAATGCTGTTCTCAAATACAGATGTTATGTTTTTTGAAATGTTTCCTCTTGGTAAGCATCGATGGTTAGTTGGTTTGCTTTCTTCTGTTCTATTTTGTTCTGAGGTGTTTTTGTCTTATTTTGGGTGTGTGTTTTGTGCTGCTCTTTTCTATCTCGGTGCATTGTGACCCAATGAGGCACTGTTTGCACGAGAAAGTGGGGCTAAACGTTTAATGAAGATGATGGCGCCAGTCAAATCTAAAGCAACTTGTTAATTTGATTAATACCAATGGAACCTTTCAGTACTTATGCTGCAAATATTTAAAATGATCAGTGCCAGATCCTAACTACAGGTGCAATCCTATGATCTTTGTATTCATGCAGAAGCCAGGAGCTTCTTTTGAGAGTAATTAAGGTGCAGGATTACAGGCTGCAATTTAGGACCCAGCCCTATGCTCAGCCCTAGACAGAAACAAAAATTTGGGGGCATTACATGACTTTTTCCTATATGTGTTGGACTGCACCCTTAGTGTGTCTCCCTGGCTCTCTGAAACACACCCAAAGATTTGAGAGAAACCAAGCAGACTTCAGATCAGTTTTGGGAACCCCTGCTTCCCTTTGGATGAATCCCAACTTTCTCCAAAGTTCTGGATTTTTTAAGGTCTGGATTAATGTACGTCACTAGAGATGAGATCTGCTTCAAAGTGGATAAGGTGCAGCTTCAGGGAATGCCAACTCTACTACTCTTTCTCCCTTCATTTGTAAAAAAGTTTTATTTATTTCTAAATTGCAATCATATATAAGTAAAGTGCAGACTAAATACAATGCTTTGTTAAATCATTAATATATACATAGCTTTGTCCACATTTGATAACATACCAATTTATCAGTAACTCATATCCAATTCATCAATAAATATATATCAATATAGATCAGTAAATACACCAATCAATACTATACATACATCAGTAACGTGGAAAAACAATAAATGTTATGAATACAAACTATGCCAATCACAACAAATCTCCTTTTTTATTTAGTCAAAAATAAAGATATAAAATATAAATTCTAACAGACAAGATATAAATTCTAACAGACATTCCTTTGTAACAATGCAAGCTTCGACTTTCGATGTGCCCACATCAGTTCAAGCTCAGAACTTCTTGCCAGGGCAAGGAAGTTCGAGAATTGTGTGCAAGGCTAACAGACCAAGCCTGAACATTTACTCAGGAGGAGACACGCAAATACTGCTTCACTTATTTCAATGAGATTCCTTGGTAATAGGTATTAGCACCGAACCATAAGCATGTTTAGCCGGAGGAAAAAACCATACAATTCCCACCATTCCACAGTCAGGCAAATGAAGGCTTAGGGGGAACACAGTACAGTATAGTCTAGTGGTCAGAGTGTTGGACTAGGATCTGGGAGAGCCAGGCTCAAATCTTCACTCAGCCGTTCGGTTCACTAGTGACCTTGAGCAAATCTCTCTCAGCCTTTCCGGGTTGTTGTGAGAATCCCAGGGTAAAAGACCATATTGTCCATATTGCTGGGATGAAAGACAGGCTACGAATGTAACACAGAAATGCACAACGAGTTTAACAGGTCAGGATTGCACCGTTACCTTTCCTCCTTTATTTAAGGAGGAAACTCTTACACGGGTTTAGACTGAAGGAACTCTTACCATGTTCAGCGTGTCCCAGGTGGCCGAGAACTAGGCGTTTTCTGCCTACCTAAGTACACCTAGGTTTGCATCCTAAATTGCTTTCTTCCATTTCACTTTTCAGTCTTCCAGAACGAAAGCCTAAGGACTTCCGCGTACTGGATTGGGAGAGGACTAGACACTGGCCACATATTTTCTGGTAGGACTCTACGAATTCCAGACGAGGCTCTTCCTCATCACCGCCTGTCCTTCAGTTTGCAGATGCCTCTCTTTCAAAGACGGTGTGCTCCAAGGGGCACCTCTAAGCTTGCGAGTGGGGTCCTGCGCAGATTTATTTTGAAAGCACTGGAACTTACTTCCGAGGAGACATGCATGCTCTGCAAGTCCCTCATAGTCCGGACGACCGGATTGTCAACGGCGACTCGATTTTCTCCTCTAGCGTTGGGAAGATCTCCCACCCCCATTAATATCTTCTACGAGTGGAGATATTGATAGAATTCGTGAGGGCGTGCATTTTTCTCTCCATCCATCTCTTTAACTAGAACATTAAATACATTTGAACAGGGGACACCCTTCTCTCTCCCTCCCTCTCTCCCTCCCTCTCCCTCTCTCGCACACACACACGCACACTTTGTCGCCGGACCCTTTAAACGCAGTCTGTCCACCGCCCCCTCACTTCAGTGGTCCAGCTTTCCACTTTGCGCTCACCCGGGAGTCGATTCTACGACAAGGCTTTCGTGAGCCTGGTGCCGCGTAGACCTGCAGCCTTCGGAGAGGCGCAGGAGGGTGGCGGTGAGTGATGATGACAGGGGGAGCGGGGGGGGGGGGGGTTGAAAAAGAAAGCTCTTAAAAAGCTTCCGCCCTTTCACCAAACGAAAACGCATCAGCCCGAGCTGAGGAGGCGGAGGGGCGGGCGGGCGGGAAAGTGAGCCTCCTTCCGCTTAGACCGACCTCACCGGGCTTCTTTTCCATCTAAGGCGCAATCCTATGCATGTTTAGACAGAGGAAAAGTTCTACAACTCCCAGAGGGCTAATTTCCAAGGGGCAGCTCTTAGGAGGAAATGCACTGTATAACTGAGTTTAAGTCTAGCCCTGTTCCAAGCATTTTTATTCGGAATTTACCCTTCCAGCGGGGTCAAGACCGCCGCTTATCACCAAAGGGAGAGGATGCGTGTACGTGCGTACACGCGTATGCTCCCCTTCCCAATAAACTACGCTTGCGCTTGCTTTCTCTTTCTGTGTGTGTGTGTCTGGAGATCCTTGCTCCCAAGTAAAAATGCCTCAACTGCGTGAGTTCAGGCCTCATCCCTGAAGCAAAGCGAGCAGCTGCTCAATCACTGTGCATTGAACTAGGAAGGCGGTCGCATGACTGAGGCTCCCAGTTTCCAAGCAGGAAACTGGCTTGTTCTGGGTGTTAAGATGCCCGTGAGAATATAAAGAAGGAAGGCTGTCTCTGGTGGCCTAGAGCAAGGCCATGCCGTTCAGGAAGTTGTTGGACCCCTGGCCAGCTACATGGAAAGCTGCTTCTGGGCATACCGAGTTCCTTTCAGCTGTGTATTCCAAGGCCTTCCTCTGCAAAATCAGGGTAAGATTTCAGGGATCCCCCTGCCCCATCATCTTCGCCACCTACACTTTATTCTCGCGTCAGCCCTACTTCACAGCAGCCCCGTGCAGAAGATGTCTGCAAGATCTCTTGTGAAGCAGCTGACCCACTGGACCTCGCCCAGTTAGAACAGAGTGGGCTACCAAAGGACTGTGGTTCTTTATTCTTTTAAGAGGGTGTGGAGGCAGTGAATGCACAGATGCTGAAGGGAACGAAGCTGCTCAGTTGAACCTCTTCTGGTAAGTCAGGGAGAAGAAACCAGCAACAGAGGATGGGTGCTAATGACCCTCTGGAAGCTCAGCTCAGGCTGGCCTGCAGAATTTGGTCCGGCGGGGTCTGTCAGTTTCCTTTCCAGGCAACTGATGGGCCATTAGCATCATCTCTGGTGAAACTTGATTTTTTCTGTGTCAGTTATTTCACAAGTTTCAATAAAATCTTTCCTTTCCCTTCACTGAGCATTCATTGTCTCTACATCCTTTAATAAAGAACCATTCTCCATCGGCAACACACAGGGATGAAGAACCTCTGGCCAGGAGACCAAATTTGGCTTGCCCGCGAGCCTAAACCGGCCCTGTGGGACCCACCAGAAGGCCACACCCTCTGTCTCTGCTATTTTCCCTCACCCAGGAGCAGTAGGTGGTTTTCTGTCCTTTGGACAGTGGGAGAGGCTGCCCCACGGATATAACACCCCACTGTATCGCGTCGCAGCCTTCCTGACCAGGCGTCCTCTAGATGTTGCAGATTCATCTAGGTTCCCGTCACACCCAAGCATTAGTCGGCTGGCTGAGAATGATGGGATCGTGGTGATAAAGATCGGGAGGGCACCAGATTTAAAGCAGGCTTTGGCGACTTGGCGTCTTCCACATGATTGCTCTACAAAGTCAGAATGGCCACTTCTTCGGGGAGGATGGGAGTTGTAATAAAAACCGTATGAAGAGCATCAGGTTCCCTACTCAGGAATAGGTGTTGGCAACTTCTGGCTGCCCATGTACTTTGGAACTTTAACTCCCATCATCCCTAGCCAGCATAACGAATGGTGAAGGAAGATGGGAGTTTTTGTACGCATTTATTCTTACATTTGTATCCCATTTGTATCCTTGCGAGGAAAACCAACATGGCTTATATGATCTCTTCCCTGCTCTGGTGTCATTCTCACAACGATCTGTCAGGTGGATCAGTGACTGGCCCGCAGTTCCCGAGGGAGCTTCATGATCTCCCCAGTGTTAATCCAGCTTTCTGGAGGGCCACACCTTACCTACCTGTTTTAAGGTGACACTGGCGCATAGTAAGTAAAGATGAAAGGCATCTCACACAGCCGAGCAGTGGATTAACAGGTTTAAGGACTCTTGCTAGCCTGACTTTCCTCGCGGCATGCTGGGAACCTTAGTTTGAGAAGAGGGCCGACCTCTCTCTGTCCAGCAAGCCCCGTCCAGGCGCTCCCGGGGCCGGGATTCTGCGCGCAGAGGAAGACAGCCGTCCTGGCCGATGAGTCCGCAGCGTAGCCCCATAAACACGCCGATGTCCCTGGCCCGGTGAGGGGGGCGAACGAGAGCCACGGAGCCTGAATTCGTTTCCCTCGGTGTGCGAACGCGTCGTGCGGACGTGCAGGAGGGTGCTCCGTCCCTGAAGCGCGGGACGGGGAGGAATTCGTACCTGCTCCCCCCGACTTCCCAGCACTCATCTCCTTTTGCAGCTCGCGATATCGATCGAACGCTCTTTCCCCGAAAGCCTGTTCGATCACCCACGCTGCCTCCAGCCGCTGCAGAAGCGCGACTCGCATCCCGGGAAGGCTTCCGCAGCACCGTGTCGGAGTCCTTGCTTATGTCCGCCCGCCGCCCGCCCGCCCTTGTTTAATGGATTGCTTCGAAGAGAGTGAAAATGAGGCTGGAAGACGGAAGGAGCGAGGCGAGGGAAGGGACCCCTCCCTGTTCAGCAGGCACCCGGCGGTGGGAAGGACCGGCACCCCTTGAGCAACGAATCCTTTTCCCCGCCGTTATTTGGACTCCAGACTTCCGTCAAGTTCCCAGGCCGCCCCTTCAGGGTCTGAAGGCTCAATTCTAGGCGCAAGTTTGGGCAAAAATAAGACTGGGAGTTGCCGGGCTTGTCTTTGTCTTAACGTGCGCAGACTCGACCCCTAGACAGTCCGTTTGCATCTTGCGCTTCCTTCTAAGAAATATCTGTGTTTGTGCCCGTGTTCCTCGCTCAGGAAAATGCGTGCAGCTCGCTGTTCATTTCCTCCAGAACAGCCTTGTTAAAACAGACCAGGCCTGAAATGGACTCTGACTTTTGTTATCTTCCTTCGTTCATTTGCTGGTTTGTTTTAAATTGCAGGACGCATTTATTTCAGCGAGTTAATTGGATTTGATGCAACAGCCGGAAGACTGTTGATCAGTCTGGCAAACCGATCGGTCCACGACACTAGTGTAGAAGAATCCACGTGTATATATGTTCTCATCTGTTTTATACACGTATTAGTTGGCTCCGAATCTAGTAATACTTAAAATAGACCTGCAGAAAGCACTGGTGCTGAAGTGAGTCGCCACAACCTTTTGCCCCACTGATTTCTATGCATCTACCCTTACCATGATTAAGGCTGCATCCACCTCTTTGTGTGTGCTTATGTGCGTGTACATACAGGATATGGGGCTGTACATGGATGGCTATTCTTGCCAAACTCAGGTTGAGCTGAAATCTTGATGACATGGCTGTACTTCACAGCGCAGAAATCCATCCCTTGCTTCTGAAAGAAGGTCACCCTGAAGCCCAGTGGGGCTGTCACTTTGTCGCCAGCCCTAACAGGGAAGAAAAGCAGTGGAAAGGGGAGAATTCCCTCTGCAATGCATTCGTGTGATTTTCGCGTGATGTGTTCCGCATTAAAGGTTAAATTCTGCCTTTCTGTTCAGAGTGTAGAAAGTAGGTCGTGCAGTGCACAAAAACTAATGAAACTGTTACTACGGACAGCAAGATACGCAAGCAATAAGAAATGTTGGCATGTGGTTTTCTGTTTGCTTACAGCAAACCACAATAAAATCTATGCCTTTTCTGTAAATACTCTTACAACCGCATATTTGTGCACATTTAGGCTTGTTATACCCCTTAATGTCATGATGGAACTTCAGCACTTTGCAGTACATAAATTACAGCTAGAAATTAATGTACACTTCCTTCATCAGCCAAGACTTGAGTCTTATCCTTACATTGCATTTGTGTCTTGCAAGGAACCCAAGGCAGCTTGCAAAGTTCTCCTCCTCTCTATTTTACCTTCCCAGCAATAACCCTGTGAGGTAGGCTAGGCTGAGAGTCCGTGACTGGTCCAAAGTCACACAATGAGGTTCATGGCTGAATGGGGACAAGAACCAAGATCTCCAGAGTCCCAGTCCAGCATGCATAACCACAGCACCACACCAGCTGTTTAAAGAAACACAAGTTTGACTGGATCTGTCCCTGGATGTTAATCCTTTTCTTTTCTTCTCTGGAACAAGCTGCATGTGTATTGGAGCTCCTTAGAAGGTGTCTTCTCTAAAGCAAGCCCCATTATGTTCAGTAAGTCTAGGCTCAGTTGCCCATTCCCTGCAGCTCGAACTTACTGACTGGTAACTGTTCCTCAGCTGCATACACAACTAACTTCGGGCTAGTTACTTCCCAGTGGTACTTTCTTCCATTCCAAACAATCATGCACAGCACAGTATTGCAAGGCTGCCAGCCTATCCACCTCTACCTAGGAATAAGCTTTACCAAGTGGTAAACGGGTGGTCAATGCGCAGACTGCATCGGAGATGCTGTGGAGCGAGAGAGCCTGGTTACAGCCGCTTCTAGCGCGCTTCCCGTGTCCGGCAAAGGCAGCTCCAGCCGCAGTGTGGGGGTGACCCTGATGCCCAAAGGCCAGTCGCACGAACACCACGGGGCTTGCTTTGAAGCGAACAAGCACAGGACTGCGCTGCAACGCTGCCCAGTCTTAAAAGCCTTCTTCTCTCGTCACCCTCTGGGGCTGCTGGACTGCATCCTACATCATCCCCAGCCAGCATCTGAGGATGCTGGGGGTGGCAGTCCTGCACCCCTGTAAGATGCCAGGTTGGGGAAGACAGAATTAAAGTGCCATGAGAAACACAGAGGACCTTCTTCGGGCCGCGTCCCTTCCCAGGGGCCTGCGGCTCTCCGAGTGCCCCGTAGCGCTTTCACCTGTCCGCGATGGGCAGGCCGGCGCTACCCAGACTTGCTCTGCAAGTTGGCGCTGCAAGGGAGATGAGGGGCTGGCGCTTCTGTCAAAGTCAGGCTGCAATGGAAAGTGGGAAAGTTTCCACCCCAGGGCGTTTTATCCGCACGGGCAGAAGACGGGGCTGCTGTGTCCATAAAGAGATGCAAATATGCAGCGCCTCTCGCATTGTTCCCGCTTAAGGTGAAAAGTTAAAGCATAAAAGCGATGGGTGAATCTGGTGGGGATGGGGGTGGAGAGGGGGCTCGTCGGATCTTCAAAGGGCAAACTGTGTCTCTGCCACGCAGCACGGAAGGGAGCACAGGGAAGGGTCATATCAAAGTGACATTTTCCTATCTGCTTCGCAGAGGCGCTGCGATTTGGATCGTGCTCAAATTGTGCCCGAAGCCGTCTGGGTTCACGGGGTTAACAAAATACATCAGGTCAACTTCGCAAAGGCCGGATTTTTTCTCTCTCACCCACCCAGTCTTACTGGGCCGACTGAAAGGACCAACCTGTCCAGGCCTCCTGGTGGAAGTGTCCTTCCCACCCCCTTCATCTGTGGCGCTTGGGAAGGTTCATTTCTGCTCCACTTTCACTGGAAATTGATCGAGAGCCAACGTATATGTTTTCTTAGGGGGGAAAAGAGTTTCAAATACAAAGAACATCAGAATATATTATCAGACGGATTGGGTTAATCCTAATCCAGAAAATCGTTAAGGGCTGGAATGGTATGAAATGGATGAGTAGTTCCTATGCGTAGCTTTATATTTTTTGACACTGGTAGTTTCTTTCTTCCCTTTGCACCTGTATCCTTGAACTCATTCAATGCAGTTGGATAAATACTAAAATCCATTCTGTTTAAAAATTGCTTAAACTTTACCTTTTTAAGGAAAATGGCTGTTTCCATGATTGTATGGCTAAGCTCTGAGAAGGAGGTAGTTGATGGAAATGAACTGATTCATCAAAAATCAAAGGGAATTGCCTTATGCAGTGCGTAGCCTTCATTAAAAAATAAAATAAGCTAAAAGAAAAACCGATGGTCTATGATAAACTTCAGTTTTTCCTGAGTGTAATCTGGGCTTTTCCTAGATGTGACAAGGAAAAACACACAGAGACGCAGAGACACGCTTCTACCTGATAGACGACAAAACCCTAAAGATATTTAGATAATCCTTTCACGTTCTAAATTCACTTTTTGAATGCTTTTGCTGCTGCTGCTGCTGCCTACCTTTCCTCCTTCTTATCCGGGATTAGTCTGGCAATTGGCGATTAATGAGTAAACGGCTTTAAAATGAGGAGGAGGAGGAGGAGGAGAAGAAAAAGGAGGACGAGGAAAGAAAAGGTCGTTCAGAACCCATGAAGAGGCTCTGGCCAACCTTCCTCTAATGCCAGAAGCCCTTTTCAAATTCACAAGGAGGGTCGCGCTTACTCTCCCGTTCAAACCGAGGAGACCCAAACGTGCTGCTCTGGGGCTGAAGACATCTCTTTTTAAAGATATTCATCCTCCGTTCCTTTTGGAGGCCTCGGCTGGTTGTTACATTTGTCAGCTTAAAACCTGAAGTCGTCGCTGGTGCGCGTGTGCGTGTGAGTGCGCACACATTTTTCTCTTGCTCTCTCTTTCTAAACCGCTTTGTCCTTAGGTGTTTTCCTGCTCCCTCCCCTCCCCTCCCCTCCCCACTCCTTTTTTCTCCTTTGCAAATTCTTCGGATTCAGTTCTTTGAACCTATGATTGGAGGTTAAAGTGCACCAGGTTGTAATGAAGAAGGAAGCTCTTAAACAATAAAGGCTTGGATATGTCGCTGTGATCAGGTCGCTGCCCTCTCCCTTATCTTTTTAAATGCAAATCTTCTTCGGAGGTTTGTAGCGGCTATATTGCCAGGCTCCCTGCCCCCTCCCTCCCTCCCTCCCTGGCCCGCTCCCCCTCCCCCCTCCCTCCCCCCCCCCTGCCTGCCTGCCTCCACGTCACCTGCCTCCGGTCGTGGCCCCGGCAGGGCCATTCCTGCGAGCGCCGTGTCAACAATCGCTTGCCCTCCCAAGCGCTGCGCCCGCCCGCCCGATGGAGCCGGCGCGCTGAAGGTCCCGGGCGAGGCAGCGCCGCCGCGTCCGCACCGCCGCTGCGCCCGGAGGCAGCCTCAGCCGCCCGGTGGGAGCCGATCGCCGCGCCGGCGCCGGCGCCAGCCCGCCCGCCCGCCCGTCCGTCCCCCGCCGGGGGTGGGCCGCCTGTCGCCGGCCCGCAGCAGCATGTGGAGGAGCGCCGGTCGCCTCCGGCCACCATGTACGTGAGCTACCTGCTGGACAAAGAGGGCCCCTCCATGTACCCCGGCCCGGTGCGCCACACGGGGGGGCTCAACCTGGCGGCGGCGGCGGCGGCGGCGGCGCAGAACTTCGTGGGCGCCCCGCAGTACCCGGACTACGGCACCTACCATGTGCCCGCCGGGATCGGGCTGGACAACGCGCAGTCGCCTGGGTCGCCCTGGCCGGGCGCCTACGGCGCGCCCCTTCGCGAAGACTGGAACGGCTACGGGCAGGCGGGCGTGCCGGGGGCGGCGGCGGCCAACGCCATGCACGGACCGGCCGCGGCAGGCTTGGCCTACAGCCCCGCGGGAGACTACCACCCGCACCCGCACCCGCACCACCTTCCCCACCACCCTGCGCAAGGACCTCCGGCGGCCCCCTGCGGCGTCCCGCCTTCCGGGGGGCTGATGCAGTCTCTCAACCCGCCTCCCGGTTCGGAGCAGCTTTCCCCTGGCGGCCAGAGGCGGAACATCTGCGAATGGATGAGGAAACCCGCGGCGGGGGGACCTGGTAAGGGGGCGGGTGGGGTAAGGTCGGGATGGGGCTGAGCAGAGAGATCCAGGAAGAAAGGTGCCGGGGCGCACGCCTGGCGTTTGCCCGTTGGCAGGGGGAGGGGGAAATCAAACACCGCCCACCCTGCAACCGCTTGCACGCTCTAAAACCGTGGGAGACGCTTGGTCAGCGGGGCGGCTCGGGCAACGCACTCAGCACCAGCTCCGGGGCCAACCGGCCTTCGCTCTTCTCTCCGCGCCCGGAGAGGAAGCGGGGAGCGGGGCTCGTCTTAGGGAAGGAAGCCGTCGTGCGGGCTGGTGTTCATGCGCATCGGCTCCAGGCTCGGTGTCTCCTCCCCGCCCCGCCCCGCCCCGCCGGTGACCTCTCACTCACTGCTTCCCGTCCGTGTGGGATCAGGGCGCTGGGGGCGGGGGGTCCCAGTCGGTGTGAAGGAAACAGCCATCCGTCTTGCAGGGTCTTCTGGAAATACCCTGCTGAGCTGAGCCCGATCTCAGCCGGGGACCTTGGAGAAGGCCGCGCACATTGCGCAAGCCCGGAGATAACAGCGGGCCGGTCCCCAAGTCCTTGACGCCAAAAGGGTCGGATTATCCAGACGTGCCGCGGTCGGCTGCGCGCTTGTGGCTTTTTGGCATCCGCAATCCGCTCCGCTTAACACAGGCTTCCCCGGAGTAAGTCCCGCTGGCTTATTCCCGAGTAGGTGCGTGCAGCTTCCGTCTCCGGTTTGGACCCCTCTCTCGAGGGTGCCCGCTCAGGAGGGGGCGCCGCGGCAGTCCCGGGCGGGTCTCCTGGAAACGAGCGCCGGGCACTTCGAGGGCACTTCTTTCTGAGGTGGAAGGCCCGGGACTGGAGCTGCAGGCGCCCTCCAGTTCTGCGCAACTCACTCGCTCCTTGGCTGTGCGGAGGGAAGGCTCGTAAAACATTCCGTGCGCGCGGAGGCAGTTTTCAAAGTGAAGGGCCACGGTTTGGCTGGTTTACCCAACCGGGCAGTCTTTCACCAGGAGGAGTGGGGGCAGCTGGAGAGAAAAGTATCTGTCGCTTTCGGGAAGGTCTGGGGCAAGGTTGCAATCAGCAAAGAAACAAACAAATAAGACTGCAATCCACAAATTACAATCCACAAAACTAAAACCCCGGCCAGAAACGGCCCCGTGATAGGATTTCTCCCAAGGCGAGAGTCGCGGGAGGCGGCGAAATCAACGAGCATTTTTCCTCAGTGAAGCGTGAAATGCAGTATGCGGAGAGGGAGGGGGCAACCTCGTCCGTATTGATTTGTGGACTGGAGGTCCAGCGTTGTTTGCGTTTCTCCAAGACCTGTGCGGAAGTAGCAGGGAAGTAAATCACGTGGAAAGCAAAACTGCTTATTTCCAAGCGGAGCGGGTTCATTCAGGAGCCTGGCTTTCATTCCAAAACTTTTAACGCAGTCACATGGCACATACGATCAGCTGGATTAGCAGGCTGCCATCCGCATTGTTGGCGCGGCCGCGACCAGCGTGCCAGTTCTAGCTTGGTGGATTGCTCGGGGTTGTCCTGTAATGAAGCTGGAGGCCGTGCAAAAGCTGCGCAACTAAACCGAGACAGGCTGATTTGTCCCCCAAGCCGGTTAAATCAAAGCAAGGGGCACTGAAACTGCCATTCTTAAGCTCAGGCAAGCGTTCCCTCGCAATGAAGAGGACTTCTTTTCTCTTTGCCTTCTATCTTGGGAGGTCAAGTCCCATAGCTGGACTGAAATTTGGGGCGGCAGAAAATGTCCCCTTGAGACACCTGATTTCAGATTCCCCACTTTTCCTTCGGTGGATGGTTGGAGGCATAGGGTTTCCTCCTGTCTCAAGCACTTTGCATATATTATCGTAATCTATTATATCGTCATAATTACAACAACCCTGTAAAGTAGGCCAGTATTACTGCATGGCAGTTTTGGAATCTTGGCAGGCTATGATTACCCCCTGGCAACATTCGTGAATGCCCCCATAAAAATAGTTTCATGGAACATGGAGACCTACTTTTTCTTGTAAGTGGAAATTCTATTACTATTCCTTATTGTTATTGATGATGATGATGAGATAAAAGCAGAAAAGAAAGACCTGTGTTTTAGTCAGGAGTGCAAGGATAAACAATGCGCAAGGGGAGCTCAAAGGCATAATTAAATTGGATTAAACGAATTTAGATGCTGCCATCCCAAACATAGTTTGAGTTGCGGACGGGAAAGTCCCGCTCAGCTCTGCAGGAGTTACTTCACGGAACTTCACAATCATTAGGTAAAAGCGTCGGATCGTGGCCTCGGTGGGGAAAAAATCTGGCCAGCCTGGTGCCTGCAGATACTTTGGACGACAGAGCAGTCCCAGCATGCCAGACTGAGGCGATGGGAGAGGCAGTTCCGCTGCACCAGGCAGAGGAAGGGTGCAGGCCGGGAGCAGGACACGCTCTGCCAGCTGTCGCTGCGACTGAGAGCCGGGCCAGAATCAAAGCGAAGCTGGACGAGATCCGCGCGGGCAGTTCCTCGGGCTTTCCTAAATAGCTCAGGAAACCCTTCCGGGGCGAGGATCAAACCCCCGGAGGAGGAAGGGCCTTGCCTGATGCTCTTTTCTCGGGTGATTTTTGAACCCGCGGGACCGCGGGGAGCGCGTGCATGAAGTCCTAAGAGCCACGCCCGATAACTACCACCAGGAACTTGTTTCAGCGTAAACTCAGGACATTTGCAGTGACTTCCCGCTTCGTTTGACTAATTCCGGAGGCCTCTAGTTTAGGGGTTTGGATAGTCTGGGGACCTTCGCTTTGGAATCCGGGGTGCATTTATCCGAAGGCAAAAGAAACTGTGGAGACGGGGATTCCCAGCTCTGAAAGCACCAGAAACTCTTTGTTTGTTCTCCATTCCCAGTATATAAAACAAAGCCATTTAGGTCCGCAACAACTGAACTAGTAATATGCTTGGCCGCGCGATCCACAGCGAACGCGCCCAGGAGACAGGCTGAAAACCAGCCTGCGCCTTCCCTCCAAGTCAGTTCCTGCTTAGAATTGGAGCGTAGACGCCCATTCAGGATCTCTGTCCTTACACAGGATTTTAAAAAATGAAAATAAAAAAAGGATTTTAGCATATACTTGGCTATTCTGCTGCAGTTTAGTATGTAAATTCTCCTCTTACCGGGTGCGAAGAAAACCCATGTTTGACGTTCCGTGAAAACCCATGGAACATACCTCGTGCAATGCTTTTCCGTTGTGCTGTATGTATGTGCTGGGAGTGTAGCTAGTATATTTTACGTAGTGGCGTTTTGATGTATAAGCTATAAGGAGATACAGCCTGTTCAGAATTTTGTGAATGAAGGATTCTTTTATATATACTGGACCCGAATGAATGGATACAAATGCGTATACGAGAGGAATAGGAATAGCACACGTACCGGTAAGGTCGAGGGCCTCGACTCTACCCTTTTCAAAAGGGCATAGAAAATGTTGGAATATGGGCTTGGTGCCACGTGTGAGATCCTGGAAGCATCAGCTTTGGGATATGCTCTGAGACCTGAATTTGGGAAGGGAACCCCATTCGTTCTAACGGTATTTGTAGTCTTCTGATAATTTCCGTGCTAGTTCTAGGGAAGGCTCGTATCTCGCCTCGAGATGTCCTGGCGAGCAAGCGCGGCTGACCTGACCGATCCTGGCTCCGAAGTTCTCCAGGGCACAGTCCCGTTAAAGAGCATGGGGGCTTGCCAGTGCTTCTCTGAGGCTCCCTCCACTTTTCTGTTAGGCTTGCGCCAGAGAACTTCCCACTGCGTAAAATTAAGACCCACTAAATTCTTTGCAATTTACTCTCCGGGGAAAGCGCTTGTGTGTAAGATGAACAGCCCAAAGCTGCAGAAGCAAAGGGGCATTTAGGAAGCCGGCCTTGGGAGTCGGCTGGACCCTTGACCAAAAGTGCTGCGAGAGGGGAAGTCTCGTTGCCGAATGCACCTAGGCGGTACACCCACGTGGGAGGATGGCATGACAGGACTGCTTGCCGGGTGGCGTGTTCCTGCGTGCAAAAACAGGCTCTCCGAGTGCAGAAAACCGGCAGGTCGCTGAGGAGGGAGGCTGCCTGACCTTCTCCCATGAGACCCTGCGTAGACCGCTCTGCCTGAGAGCGCAGGCCGGTGGAGCAGGAGCGAGGAAGGCGTGGTCCTCGTGTTGTCTGTCGGGGCTTCGCTGGCCAGGCGGAGTCGAAATCGAGCCGCACCTGGGCTCCCCATTCTGACCAGGGAGCTGGGCACGGGTTCAGGAGGCTCTGCCGAGCGCAAACAGGCTGATCTGGCGGCCCGGAGGGTTCCTCTTCGGCTCGCTCTTCCTCCTCCTTCACGTAGCACCTTTTCTGGGTTGAAAAATCGGAGGCAGCCGCCCCTGTGGCTGTCCCCGCACTGCGCACTGCCCCCTGCCCGGGATGCCCGCCTTGGCCCGCCGCTTGCCGGGCGATGCTCGGGTCAGCTTCCCGGTCGAGCTGTGGCCGACCTCATCCTCCGTGGAAGTGCCGGCTTTTGCTGCCGCTGCCCGAGGCCTGCTTACAGCCACTTAAAAGATTTTTATAACCAATTACAGTCCTATAAATCATTGGCCGGTGCGGTTGGCTGCGGATTGATTTCTGACTCACTGGGCGCGTATCTTTACCATCACACCTTGGGCCAGCCTCTTGCCGCTCGCTGGCCTGCTCTCGATGGTCTTCATACTAATATTAATAATAGTGCTGCTGATGCCAATAATGCCAACGTCATTACGGAGCTCCGCGGAGAAAGGGCGACCCCCTGGGCGCGCCTAGGCTGCCAGGAAGTTCGGACCTGGGACCCTGCCAAGAGCCCCTTTCCCCGACTCCGAGGGCGAAGGATCTGCCCTTCAGAGCCTGGGAAACGGTCCTCTGCAGGGTCAGAACCGGAGCGCCCCGGAGCGAGGCCTCCCTCGCCTCTGGCTGCAGCCGGGACTTGAGAGCCAGGAGCTGCACAGATGGGACCGGGGAGAATCCTCTGCTTAGAATAGACCCGTGAAAATGAATGAGACTTCAGTTAAACAGGGCCGAGTTACGTCTCGTTCATTTCAATGGGCCTACTCTGAGTAGGACTTAGCCACAGGGATTCACTTCCGAGAGGACATGCGTAGATCTGAGCTTGCGTATGTTTCGCTCTCTCCTCTCTCAGTCCGCGTCTGAACCGGCGAAAGTGAAACGCTTCCCGCTTCCGACGGCTCGCACTTTCCGAAGGGGAGCCCAGCTCGCCTGTCGTGGGCTATTTCGCTGCGAGACGTGCGTGCGTGCGTGCCGCGGCTGCTCCCGCTCACTTGACGGGCCGAAAGGACCCCCGGCCTGGCCTTAATTCGGAGCGGTTCAATTCGGTTCTTTCTCTGAAGCCGGCTCAACTCGAGCGCGTTGCTTTGAGCGCCCCGCGCGCTGGAATAGCGATTCTTCTTCGTCTTCCTAGGATTCTCCACATTAGCCTTGATCTTCCTCGACTAGTGATGATGGGGCAGTAGTGGAAAAGCGCCCAGTTAGGATCGGAGTCTAAACGCGTTCAAATGCCAATTTATCAGTTTCATCTCGCTTTTTGGCCCTGCAATAAACTCAGGAACAGTGCGAGAATAGGAAGCCCTGTATTACCTGTTGTTTTTTATTAATTAATCAATCAAGTTATGATATCCCGGTTTTTCCCTGCCAGAAACTCAAGGAGGCTTACATAGTCCTCCTCCTCTGCATTTTATTCTTACAACAACCCTGCGGTGTGGGCGAGGCTGCGTGACAAGCCTAAAGGCCCCGCATGAACTTTACAGCCGAGAAGGGGCTGGATCCTGGCTCTCCCGGGTCCCAGCCCCACACCTCATCGCGATTTGTATCCTTGCGGTTGTCAGTTTCACACCGAAGACGGAGGGGTGCCGCAGGCTCGCGCGAGTGTGGAGAAGCGGCAGGCCGAGAAGGCAAATGCGCGTGCAGCGCAGGACAAATGCCCGCCGGTCCTACCAACCGCGTAGCCACCCTTCCGCGGCTGAACCGCAGCTCCCTCCGTTCCCAGCTGCCTTGGCTCGCGGGCCAGCATGCCCGCGGTTCGAGCCCGCGCTGGCGCCCGGCTGCGGGAGGCTGCGCTGCTTTGCCCGCGGCGGCGCGGGGCGACTGCGCCTCTGCGCGCGGCCGGCTGAGGAGGCGCCCGACGCCGCCAGCCACGCAGCGGCCGCAAAGCGGGGGCCGAAGCCCGGCCGGCCGGCCGGCCGGCCGCCCCTCCTCGCCAGTGTGATGTTAATCTAGCCCGTGGGAGCCGGCAGCTTGGCTCCCCGCGCCTTTCCTTTCCGTTCTCTTTCTGCAGGCCCTCATCTGTCACGGGGAGGGGCTCTAAACCCATCTCGCTTTGATATACACCTTCCTCGCTATTGTTTCCTTGTTCCCCCCGGCCGGAAAAGAGGGGAAGGAGGAGGGGGAAACAGAAACTTTCGCAGTCAATACTGAAATGTGCCATCCCCGTCACATTCCCCCTCTCTCTGTCTTTCCAGGGCGGAGGTGGGGGGAGCAGCGAAGTGTGGGAACGGGCTGCGCTGGTTGCAAATGCCCCGCATCAGGCCAGCAGCAAAATCTCGCTCTCCTCCCAAAATAAGCCGGGAGTTGGATTTTCTGCAGTTCTTTCCAGCAGTTCTTGTGCACCGCTTAGAGAGTTCTTTAGGGGACTATTAGTGCGATATACAAGTTTATTATTAATAATAACTAATAATAATAATTAGTTAATAGTTATTAACTATTTAATAATAATCAAATAAAGGAAAGGAAGTGTGCAATAGCTATATATTGATCGGTCTATAGATCTAATATTATGGAACAGGATATTATGGTAATCACTTAAAATGCTTGAAGATGTATCACTGTTTAAGATTAAACCAGACAAGACATTCTCGAAAGGCAGCCGTGCTGGGCAGCAGTCCTGTGTAGCAGCGTTCCTCAACCCGGAGCTCTCCAGATAATGCGAATGGCAACTTCCAGCATTCCCTACTATTAGACCTATTTGCTGGGGCTAATTGGAGTTGCGCTCCAAAACACCTGGAGGGCACCAGGTTGGGGAAGTTCCTTTGCACACTTACTGGGGAATGCCATCTTAAACCTGCCTAGACAAGCCCATCTCTCTTACACACCCACCCACGCGCAATAACTTGTTCAGAACATGTTCATGTTTACAGTTAAACACTTATCAATGTATTTATTCCTAGGACCTTTTAGGCTGAAATGTGTGAATGTGCAGGACTACTGAATTGCCCTGCATAACAGCTTGCTGCTAGTTGAAGCAAAAACGAAAGAGCTTTCCTGCACTTTAAGGACGGTGTGTATTTTCGTAGAAGTAAGCTCTGTTGAGCTCAGTGGGAACTGAGCAAACCATCATAAGATTGCACTGTTAAACTTTTTTAGTACTAATATTATCATAAACGTTTATCAATCCACTCAGGAAGAAGCTTGTACATTCCTTCTCTATATTCATATTGACTCAAAATGGGATCTCAAGCGTGGGATCTCAATTATCTCCATGTGGACAAAATCAGCACATTGGAAGATTATTTTCTCCAGGTTTTTAGGGCCAGAGGTGGGAACTAGTGGCCCTCCAAACACTCCCAGTGGTCAGGGCTGATGGGCGTATTAATCCTACAAGTACATCTGGAGAGTCAGCAATTTTCCAGTTCTGCACAGAGCAAAACTCTCCCTCATTTGCTGCCGCACATGGGCAGAAATTCAAGAGGCAAAGCTGTCCTATCAACGGTACATTGCTTGATCTGTTGAATGGTGGCTTACCACACAGCAGGCGTTAAAAATAAATAGGGACACGGGTTTAAACAAACAGACAGACAGACAGACACCAGCTACTGATTTATTGTCTCCTTAAATCATTTGCCATCTATGCCTCTCCTTTAGCTTGCAGTAAAGAGGCAGTGCAACCTTGACTCCTCTTATGTCCTAGCATGGTTTCCACTGGGCTTCTGAGCAGAAAGACACCAGGAGTTCTGCTCCTGCAAGCCATGATCCTTAGCTTATTTGATCAAGCATTTCATCACCATTTCCAGGTTTGTGTTATTTCAGTTGTGGATGATAGTCCTATGAACTGGGATCTGAACCCGGTTCTTCCAGGCCGGCCAAAGCTCTTGTACCTCATTTGCTCATCCTGCTGCTATTCAGTGATGTGTCTGTGAGGGAGAGAATGCATTTTGCCCATGCTCCGAGAAACAAGGTTTAGAAAATATTATCATTTCCTATGCTTCAAGGTTCAAGAAAAATGAAATTAATCAAGCTCCTATTTTACCTAGTGGGAGAAAGGACTGTTTCTTCCTAAAAGGCATATTGTTATTAAGGATTAGGAAAGTGGGGTGAAGGGCAGATGTCCTGGCGAAGAAAAGGAAAAATGAAGGAAGGAACTTGGAAGGAGGGGACAATGAGAAAGAGGCTGCAGTAGTTTAATGGAGTGGGGGAAATTAAATAGATCCACAAGACTCAGTCCTCAATTCCCCCACCCCCAATTTCTTTTTACGCAATTTGACTAAAATGGGGGAGAAGGAGGAGATGTGGAAGCCTGGGCCTCGTGGGCAGTAAAGCAGCCAGGCTTGCACTGCAGGGCAGCAGTCCACCGTTCCCACGGTCCAGGTGCCTGTAAAGACCATCCAGGAAGCGGAAGGTGATGGAGGCCGTGGCCAGCAGGCCCTGTGTCAGCACCTGGGCTGGCGTGGACATGCTTGCTCTTACGACCCCGGCACTGCTGGCCGTGGCATCCTGAACACTTCAGATTAAGGAACAGCTAACCAGGCATTTACACGGTTGCGGATGCTCGTTGTCTTGTTGCTGTTACGTTTGACTTGAAAAAATACACTCTCCTGTTGTACAACCAAACATAATCACAATCGGAATAGTCCAAGCAAACACCATTTGATTCCTGCATCCAGGATTTTGTGGGGTTCAAAGTGTAAAACTGAACATACTTGGAGCATTTCTTTCCTTTCCTCTTTCTTTTTGAAAACGCAGGTTTGACGACCAGGATCTGCCTGTCTGTTTCGTTCTGCTTTCCCACAACGGGCATTCAGAACCAGTTCCTCCTAGCCTGGAATGGCAGGGAGGTGAGGACAGAAATGTGCGTGCGGTACTCGCGACAAAAGTCATGCCCGTGGCCATCTGCGAGGGAGTCCCTCAAACCCCTACGATTCCCCACACTGCTGGCTAGGGATGCTGGGGACCGCGGGACTTCCCTGCCTTCCAAACACGCATAGGAGTACCCGTCGAAAGCCCGGGGTCTAGCATTGCCTTGCTTGCCGCGGCACTGCCGGGAGCCTCCTCTAAGGCTCGCCGTTCCAACCAAAGGAGCGCTTTCATAGGGGCTTCACAGTGCCGTGCGGCCCACGAATCGGCTCCTTGCAGGGCCTGCGTCCTGTGTGCGCCTTGAGAGTTTTGGCCCGGGCGGCACGCCTCGCATAATGAAATGCGGGGCCCCGCGCCTCCTGCCCCGCGCCGCTCTCTTCCCTGCCTCCGCCGGGCCGTGGGGAGGGAGCGCGATGCCGGCGAAGGCGCTGGATGTCTCCATTCAGATGCGGCCTTTGGAGCCGGCCCCGGGGCTTCTGCTCAGATGCACCGCCGGGGGCGAGGGGGGCCGGGCCGGGCCGGGCCGGGCCGGGATGAAAGCGCCTGCCGCCGTTTGTTCAGGAGGGGGTAAGACAAACAGGCCGCGCCTGCGACTCGGGGGCTCTGCGCTTTGATAAGATCGCCTTGTAGCGCATTGTTGGCGCTGCTGTCGCCCATTCAGCGGCTCCGGGGCGCTCTCTCTGATCGGCCTTGTCCCTCTTGGCGGGGGAGCCTTTTGTCGGTGGGCCGCGGGGCGGCGGCTGGTTTTGTCTTCCCTGACCCGAGCCCTCCTGCTGGCCATTAAACACCCCCGGGGGCGCTCCACGCCTCCCCCTCTACTGCCGCCGCCGCTGCGCCTTTCGGGGCGCGCGCGAGGAGGAGGCCGGGGAGGGAAGCGGGGGGCCCGAAGGCCGGGGCCAGCGCCGGGGGAGGCCTGCAGGCCCTCGGGCGGGCGATACGCTCCTTCTTAGGATTTCCATGAGCGCACTAGCATGGGCTCCAGCAGCCTAGTTCCTCCTCGCATTGAGAATAGACGGCAATCTGCCTGCCTTCCTTGGTTTCTTGCTTGCTTCCTTCTCTTTGCTGCCCCGTAGCCAAAGCTCTCTGGTCTACTCGGGAAGATTCATAAAATGACAAACCACACAGATAACGTGTCCTCAGTGCCGCCAGGTTTTATGTTCATCATCATCATCCATTCATTTCTGTACAATCCCACAACTGAAGCGGTCTGGGGAGTTTACACTATCCATTCAAACAAATAATAAACATGAAATAAAAATATCAGAAAAAACAGCTGAAAACAGATAATAAAATGGACAATACAAAAACAATACAAAGAATGACACAAAGAGTGACTCTTCAAACACCTGGCGATCCCCCTTAAGTCCCCGGGTGAGAGGAAAAGTTGACATTTTAGGTCACTGTTTATTAAAAAATTGAAACAGGGCAAAGCATCCCCTGCCAAAGTATCTTCAATTTAACACCTGCAACTTAACAGAGAGCCCAAGTGTGGACTAGTCTACCGGCATATAAATAGAAATAATAAACAAACAAACAACCATTCAAATAGAGCAGAAAAGTAAAATGTATAAATGGTGGAAAACTATGTTTGTATCTCCTGGTGTTTTTGCTTATCCACTTTTGGACAAAAGCTGGATGTTTCTGTAGTTCTACTGAGATTGACCTATTTGCAAATTTGCAAAAAACTTGACTTTGTAAAGTGGCCATCCTCTTGCAAGCCCACTATTAAAAACTCTGGCATCATCTTCACCATCGTTTTCACTCACAGTATTTTTAAACTGCTACATATCTAGGCAGACTCTTGAGCAACAGGCAGTAAAAGAGATGCAAGAATAATTTAATAAATCCAATGCTATTAAAATCATGATTTACTTGAGAGATATGAGGTTCTGATATAAAGTAAGGAGTTTTTTTCCACTGAATGTGCTTCTCCAGAACGCCTTAGGAATAATTGTTGATTGACTTTACTCTAGACCAAGTAATTTTACTGCTTCATGCTTCATTTATTTTTATTTATTTCGGATCTCAATGTTATTATTAATTCCCTGGAAATTAATTGAAGCTACTTTTGAATCCAGGACAAGATGTCCTATCATTAAGAGTTATATTTCATTCATAATCAGCAGCATAGAATTCACAACTTTTTCTTCCTTTGAATTGAACAGGACTAATGTCTCAGCCCACAACTCAGACAGGCAGGTGGCCCTGGGCTGAAAGAAGCCCAAGACCTTTTACTGCAAACTGCATGGATGTCTCCTTGTTTAACCCTTGCTACTTGGGGAAAAACTTCCAAAAGATCCAAGAGAAAATTTATTTGTAAGTCAGATAACTTGTGGGTGTGTGCATGTACGTATCACTCTGTTTATTTTATAATTTTCAATAAACTCAGATCCCAGCTTTCAGTGCACTTTGCTGAACAATAAACTAAAACATAACAAAAACACAAAGATCCACAATAATCCATAAAACATAAACCAGGAGATGGTACAGCATAAAACCAACACAAATGCATGTTGTCTAATCTAAGAGGGAATCAAGAGTTCTGGCCATTTTTAAGGTCTTTGCCTGCTTCCCCAAAGACAATGCAGGTACCAAGCCAACCTCCTCAGGAGACTATTCAGTTGGTGGGATGCCCCCACCAAGAAGACCCCCTTCCTGGGGTGCCACCACTGCACCCCATTTGGCAGGGGCACTTGCAGAAAAGGTTTCAAGGATCATTGATAAGATAATGATTCTGTGTTTATTATAACGTTACCCTGCTTTTCCCCCCCAAGGAACCCCAAGTGACTCACATAATCTTCCTCTCAGTTTTGTCATCGCAACAACCCTGCGAAGTAAAATAAGATGGCCCCAAATTGCCCAGTGAGCTTCGGTGATAAGTGGAGACTAGAACCCAAGTCTCTGTCCCAGGCCAACACTTTGACCCCCATGCTGCACTGGCCGTCCTAGGACGGACCTCAGTGTGTCGGCAGGCTGGTCTAGCACAGGGAGGCTCCCAAAGGCCCTCATCCCAGCAGCGCTTTAACTTGCGCCCAGAGAGAGGGGCCAAGAGCCAGCGCAGCCATTCAGGGACCGGTCAGATATGCTCCTACTTTGAGGCTGGAATTGTTTCTCTGGACAGTCTTCAAAGAAGTTCCACCAATGTTTGCACTGCAATAAGATGAAGGTTTGTTTGTTTGTTTGTTTGTTTAAGATGGTTGTATGCCATCCTTTGCAAGAGCCTCAGGATGGCTTACACAGATAAAATTCAATACATAACAGTATCACATAAATAAATTAACGACCCACTCTGGCTGCAATTAAAATATGGTAATAAAATTCAATATTAAAACTTGTTAAAATATTGATTAAATAAAAAGGTCTTAACCTGGTGCTGAAAAACATATAATGATGGCACTAGGTGGACCTCTCTGGGGAGCGAATTCCACAGTCGGGGTGCCACCACAGAGAAGGCCCTCCTCTGGGTGCTCTGCCTCCTAATATCTTTCCCAGAGGGTTCCCGGAGGAGGGCTTCTGCTGCCGATCTCAGGGGGCGGGAGGGCAAATAGGGAAGAAGGCTTTCCTTCAGGTATCCTGGTCCCAAGCCATTTAGGGCTTTATAGGTAATAACCAGCACCTTGAATTGAGCCCGGATTTTGATGGGAAGCCAATGGAGCTGATAGAGGACTGGGGTTATATGAGAATAATGCCCAGTCCCCGAAAGCATCCTGACAGCTCTGTTCTGCACCATCTGAAGTATCCGGACTGTCTTCAAGGGCAGTCCCACGTAAAGCACGTTACAGAAATCCAACCGGGGAGTAACCAATGCGTGTGTTACTGTTGCTAGGCAATCTTCCTCCTGATGGATTAGCCAAAGCTGAAGAAAAGCACTCCTCACCACCACCGCTGTCACTTGAGCTTCCAAGGACAGCTCTGGGTGGAGGAGCATTCCCAAGCTGTGCACCCTGTCCTTTAGAGGGAGTGCTACCCTGTCAAGGGCGAGGCCCATGTCGCCTACCCAGGAGCTCGATTCCCAATTCATGGTCCACTATACCAAAGCTGTCTCTGTCTAAGATGATCATAGTATATATTTGGTGGAGATTTTTACTCAGGCTGCTCACATATAGCAAAAGTATTTGGAGCTGCTGTTTTAATGTACTCGTAAAATCAACAATAGAGGCACTGCTGGATTAGCAAACTAGTTTCATTTTTCTGAAAGCAGCTCTCTCACCATTTTGAATATTGCAAGAACAATAACAGTCTCTGGTTCTCCACCTGGGACATGGAGTGGGGGATTTCCAAAGAAATAACCATATTTGTCTGTTTCAGCAAAACTGCCCTTCCCCAGCCCTGGCCTGCCTCTGGAGAAGCTGGAGTACAACTCCCATTATCCCCAGATCTCATTGACTGGTGGCCAGGGTTGCTGAGAATTTTCAAGTTGTCATCTTACACTTCTGGAAGGTGCCAGGCTGGGAAGGACAAGTGTAGGTTCATTAGAAGTATTGTAGCCTACGTGCTTGCAGAAGAGATTCTTTTATTAATTATCACTGTACTTATATACACTTGATCTTCACATAGAAATATTGCAGAGCATACTTAATGCATTCCATGGCCTCTGAACCCACTGTTTACTTTCACTCCATACATTTGCCAACAGAGGACAAAACGTTATGCCACTGATAAAAAAGGGGTTGCTGTCCCTGGGAAATGCAAAGCATTTCTTGCTTGCTTGTGCCTCTGTGTTTAAAATTTCAGGTTTTCTTGTTCCTTCCCATTAGAACAGGAATGGGCTACTTGGGACTTTCCAGATATTGTTGGACTACATTTCCCATCATCTCTCCTCAGTGCTATGCTGACTAGGTCAAAGGGAATGGTAATCCAACGTCTGGAGGGCACAAACTGCCCACCCCTACATAAAGAGAAAAGAGTTTTCCACACTGTTCAGCTATGACCCTTCTGCTCCAATATCACAAAGGGATTATCCTGAGTGGTGCAGTTAGAGTGTTGGCTGGGGACTTGGGAGATCTTGATTCTAGTCCCTGTTCAGTCATGAGTCTTCCTGGGTGACTCTGGGCAAGTCACTGACTCTCAGCCTAACCTACCTCACAGGATTGTTGTGAGGATAAAGTGGAGGATTATGGAGGCTGTCCTGGGTTCCTTGCAGGAAAAAAATATGGGATGTAAACATATGGGGTGTAAATACACATGGATGCACATATAATAAATAAATAAATACTATGCCATGTTTACTTTTGGACAGTGTGATGTGTGGTGTGCGGTATAATGGCATAGTGGGTGGAGTTCAGTGGATGGCTATTCTGTGGAGCTCACTGGGTGATTTTGGATGAGTCACAGGCACTCTGCCCAAGCCACTTTGCAGGGTTGTTGTTGTGAAGATAAAATGGAGCTTGGTAAGCTAACTTGGGTTCCTCATAAGAGGGGGAAAAGGGTAGGATATAACTGCAAGGTGGTGGTGGTGATGAGGATGAACTAATTTTGCAGACTGCCCTTCCTCAAACGACATAATATCTTCCTTATCAATCTTACCACAAATGGGATGTGGGTATGCATGCAATTTGTCATTGGTATTGTCCATACACAGGTGAAGTTACATCCATTTCAAAGGAAATAGCATGTGTGTTCGGAGGCAAGACATGTGCATGATTCTTTCTGGGAAAGAAATAGGGATGAAAATGGCCTCATTTTGGCTGATCATGCTTTCAGATTGCATTGCTTAACAGAGGGGTGTGTGTGTGTGTGTGTGTGTGTGTGTGTGTGTGTGTGTGATGGGTTTGCTTCAGGTCCCAACATGTGCAAATGTGACTTGGAAGCCTTCCTTGGATGAAAGCCTTACCTGGGGCTTGATTCCAAAAGGGGGAAATGTTTAGATCTCCATTTCAATGAATGGCACTTTCAGTCCAAACAAATCCCAATTTCTGAGTAACATGCTTGGGACAGAGAGGAAAGGCCTAAGTGTGAAGACATAAAAGAAAAAATGTGTTGCTAAGGTTTCATTTGTTGCCCTGGTCACAATCGAATGGGACTGTGTTCAAGTCCCACTGGAATGCTCTACTGTGCTCTTGCGCATAGACCCTGATTATTTCCATGGGGCCGGTGCGTACAAGAGGGATCCTGCTGGATCATGACACTTGGGCACAAGCCAGTAAATGGACGATGCACACATGTGTTCAAGTCCTTTCTCTTGAATTCAGCAGGACTTCAAAGTGCTTATTTGTCTGGACTAGGTCTTCTTGTATATATTGTCCCTGGAGAAAGCTGTGATCTCTCACTTATTACATTTGGAGAAATGGGTTCTACTGAACTCAGCAGGGCTTAATTCTTTTTTGTCCAAGTGCCCGTCTTAACAGGCCAAATTACAGAGTACCACATGATGATAGATGTGGACAAATTAAGGTGCTGCTCTCTGACACACAACAGGCGGACAGGCATTGGCTTATGTGCATGTGCTTGACTTGGGGGCCATAAATCTAGCAGCTGCTTGCTTTTTACAGGCATTGTTTGACAGTCACTTCCTCTTCAAACCAGACATTGGAGGGCTTACAATTTACACTAGCAGGAAGGACAGAGGCCCTTCATTATTAGTCGAAATAATTAACAGTAGCTTTTCTAAACTGGATGCTTAACTCTGAGCAGTCATAGGGCTAGGAAATCTGAATTAACACGTCAGGCTGGGATATCTTGTAGTGATGTTTGTTTTGGTCTTGTTTTGTTTCATTGCCTTCAGAAACCCTGAACGCTAGAGACCAACTGGACACTTCTCATATGGGCTAAGCCTTTGTTAAAACTGAGGGGAATTTTCCCCAACTGTATCTTTGAAAGAGTACATTTTAAAACCCATGTGCTCTCTTTAATTGAGAGCCAGCCCAGGGTGGAATGTTGGACTGGGACTCTGCAGATCTGGGTTCAAGTCCCCACACAGTCATGAAGCTGACTTGGTGGCTTTGTGTTAGTCACTGACTCTCAGCTTAACCTACCTCACAGGGCTGCTGTTGTGGGGATAAAGTGGAAAGCAGGAGGAGGACTCTGTAAGCTGCCTTGGATTCCTCACAAGAGGAGAAAAGGCAGGATATGAATATAATTAAAAATAAACAGCCTGACCTCCATCTCTCTCCTCAGTGAAAACACGGACGAAAGACAAGTACCGTGTGGTCTACACGGATCACCAGCGGCTGGAATTGGAGAAGGAGTTTCATTACAGCCGTTACATTACCATCCGGAGGAAAGCGGAGCTGGCAGCCACTTTGGGTTTATCGGAGAGACAGGTATGACTTTGGCTGCTTCTTGCTGTATCACAGCCAGTCCCCTCTGTCAAGTCACCTTAATGTTGATTCCTAAATATGATCAGTGCTATCCATCCGTCAGTTTGGTAAAGGCTTGTGCATGAAACAAGTCCCATGTCTTTTAACAGGCTACAATCTAAAGCCTTTCTGAATGCAAGAATGTTGGCCTGGATCCAGGTGGAGGCCACTCCAACTGGGCTGGTGGAAGTGGAATTTTCTGCCACTGCCTCCTCAAGGCAGCCCCTCCAGCCATCTGAAAATGCAGTGTGGAAGTTCAGAGGAACTTTAATGGATTGAGTGAGCTATAGTGTATATGGGGATAGAGGAAGAATTCCTCAAAAATCAGCTTGAGGCACCTTCTATAAAATCTTGGATTCACTTTTTTATGTTTTGAGGAAAGTTTCCTTACACCCAGTAGACAGTTAGTTGGTCTATCACTCAGTACAGCTTGGTAGCAGCTCTACAAGTTTCTGACAAGAATGTTTCCCCAGCCCTACTTGGAGAAGACAGGGATAGAACCTGGAATATTTTATCAGCACATTTTCTCTACCAATAGGCTTCAGCCCTTCCTTCTAGGTGTGCAAGGGAGAGAGGCACAGGTTCACCTTGCAGGTATACTTTCCAGAGACACAGAATTTGACTGCAATTCCTTGCTAGGTAGACATGAAGGAGCAAAGCTGAGCTTGTTAGTGTCTGGTGATTGGAGGAAACAGCTTGGCTTGATGGAATTGGGAATGACAGCTTCCATTTTCACATGGGAGATTTACATCTAAATCTAAATTTAATTCAAAAATCTTTTGAGCACTGCTTCAGGGAGGCTTGTCTGAAAAGCGGCATAAAACAAACTTTAAATGACTGAAGGTTCAATTCACATTTTTAAATAAAAAACGTCCTATAGCCTCAGCATACCCATTAGGTTTGGGGGTGTTTTGGTTTTGCTTTAACATAAAGGTTCACCTAAACTAACTTTTTCCCTATTTCTCTCCCCCTCCCGCTCTCTCCCCCCTCACTCTTAAAATCTCTTTATAATGCTAAACCTGCAAACTATATAATCTGCACTTTTTGTTATTAACTCATCATTATCACTTTCCAATAATAGTAAATATCCCTCCCACCCTTATTCCCTCCCCTATGTTCTTCCTTTTGCCATGTATTCAAAGAGTAAAGGTTTCATGTATATAAGTAAAATCATTAAACCAATATTGGATGGATAAATAAATAAACAAATAAATAAATAAATAAATAATCAGAGTAAAAATGATAGTACAAGAAACAGAAATACAAGATAAGGGTAGTGACATGAGCATCTCTTTGCTGGCCTATACTGGTTTCACTGTGGATAATATTAGACCTCAAGAACATCTCATTATCTTGACTGAAATATTTTTAAAGTGATTCCATGTAAATTATAGTTTCATGGGCAGGGCAGGTCAATAGTTCTTGAATACAGCAGCATATATTGAGGTTTTATTTGCTTTCCTCTGTCGTAGGATAATAAATTTAGCAGTGTGGCTGACAGGGAAGTCTGAGAGCTGGCAGGCACTTTTCCGTCTAAACATTGATAGGATTGGGCCCCAAGGTTCTGAATCCTGCCAGAGACAGGGGTAAGGCTAATATTGTAGCAGGCATACATGGAGGAGGGGGTCTGAAGCTGTGATCTTCTAGGAATTGTGTTGACACAATTTGCTTTTCTCCAAGGGTTCAGGCATGATGTAGAAGGTGGATGAGGACTCAGGAGATCCTGGTTCCCACTCAGACATGGAGTTCACAGGGTGACTTGGAGCTAGTTGTTGTTGTGAAGGCTCCTTGCAGGTGAAATAAAATGAGATTTAATTGCTGCTCACAATAAAGTTGTGCGGTTAGGTTAAGAGTAAGATGGAATGAATTGCTCGAGTTCATCGAATGAGTTTCTTGGCTGAATAAGATTGAACCCAGGTCTCATCAGGCCAAGTTGAACATTGTAATTTCTATACCAGTCTGGAGTCTTCCAGATGTTTTGGACTTCATTACATATCAGCCTCATTCACCAAGCCAGTGCTCAGGAATATTGGCAGAAGTAATCAAAATACCAGGTTGGGGAAGGCTGCTGCATTTGCTTACACAGTTGCTGTCAGGAATACTGAAAGAGTCACCCAAGGCACTCGAAACACTCCCAAAGTGCTAACTATGGCAAGAGGAGAGATGATGTGGTTCTGGGTCCCTTGATCTCCACGGAATCTGAACATGCCTAGACTGTGCCCATGTTTGTATGTAGTTTCATGGAGCAAACAGCTTAAGTCAAATGTGTTTGTTTATCCTGCTCACAAAATGGGCAATTGGCCGACTTGTATGCCAACATGTTTAGGAAGGGGATTTGTTTATCCCATTCCAGTTATCAGAAGAAACGTTCTAGCCTGCATTTGCTGTCTCACGGATATTGTGAAAGCCCCACACACCTTAGTTCTCAAAGTCCAAGAAACTTGCTTTTCAGACTTTTCAGTACAACCCTGTTCCAGGTGCCTTCCTGAGTTTCCTGGAAATTCATTAGTTCTAAGTCAAGCTCCTATGTGAGGAATAGCTTTGCTCCCCCCAAGTCCTCTGCCCTGGTAAAAGAGGCAGTGGTTTGATCATCACTGCAATGATTTCTGTTGTCTCCATTTGGGCATGAAAACTCCATGAAATCTGCTAGTCCCTAATGTGTCCCAAATTTTGGTTGTTGTTGTTGCTGCTGTTGTATTTTGGATATAAATCAAAAATACACACTCTTCCCTCAGTCCTGTAGCCTCTTGTGCTGAATTGCCCATTGTACTTTCCTTTGTTTTCCATGAGAATATGCATGCTCATGAAAAGGAAAGGGAATGAGGGGAAAGGAAAGGAAAGGAAAGCGGGGGGGGGGGGGAGGATGAACCAGCTGGCCCCTTTGACAGAATTGCCTCTGAGAGCAAAGCATCCTGAATCCAAGCTAACAGTGTGGCCAAAGGAACAATTTCCAGTCTCAAATAAAGAAAAGCTGCACCCGCTTCCCAGGAAAGCCAGATGCCTAAAGGATAGTGCTCAATCATATGCCAGTTACATAAGTGGTGTGATTGCTACAAATAATATCCCTCATGCAGACCAATCCAGGAAAAACGTTTGGTTCACCATCCCACTCAGACCTTTACACCTACTGTGGATTAATGGAGCTTGTGCCACTTTTTACAGTGCTATGATGACATTAACAGTATAGTCCTATACATAGCTACTCATAAGTTCCACTGGGTTTGGTGGAGTTTACTACCAGGTAAGTATGCACAGCACTGCAACTGAAGCCACTTTTTGCTATTGTAACCCACATTTTGCAGTGGTTGCACTGAAATTAAAGTAGTGTGCCCCCCACCCCAGGTGAATGTAACTTACTAGGTGTTTGAACCCCCCACCCCCTTCCTTAGGCAGTTGTAGTCACCAAAAATCATCATATATTGGAGAGCCACAAATCATGCAAGCTGAATTAAGGTCCTGTGCATCACTTATCTATCCCAGTCTGATGGATGCTTACTCTGAAATAAATTCCACCGAGTTATTATCAGGTAGGCATGCACAGCATTGCAGCCCTAATGTTATGGAGGAGACTTGGGAATGCCTCAGTGCTGACAAAATGCATCCTGTGTATGCAGAACTTCCAGGTAAGATCAGAAAAGTCTCCTATCTGCACCTGAGGCTGCTGGTTCCAATGACAGCAGAGCAGCATATCCACTCCAGGTTTCATTTTGAACTTTACAGACGCTGTCCAGGTTGTTGAACCTCCTCCAGTCTTGAAATTTGGGTTCAGTACCATGGACAGCTCTTTTAGAGTTCAGCCCATCTGCCTGCTTGAATCCTGGGCAAGTTGCTATTGAGTCAATGTGCACAATATTGAGTGGGATGAACTAATGGGCCTGACTTGGTAGATAGTAGCTTCCTTCATTGAACATGCTCTCCCCCAGAAGCATAGAAATTGTCTTATTTGTGGTTTTCAGAATTCTACTTTGGATCTATGCTTTTTAATTAAAAAGACAGGTGGCAGTTTCCTTACTATACTGTGTTAACTTCTGCTCAGTTCTTGGATGTTGGATGAACTTGTCATGGTTTGTCTGTAGCCTAAACCAACAAGAGTGCTGGGCATGCTGGGAATTGTATAACTTTTTCTGTCTATACATGAATAGGATTGCTCCTTAACGCTGGGGTTTTGTCAACATTATTGAGATATTTCTATGGAATTAAAACTGGTATCCTTGAAATTATGAACCTGGAGCTTCTCTCAGTGGCTGGAGCCTGGTGTACTTGATTGTAATTATGTTAATTGGGTAAGAAGAACCATGCTGAATCAGGCAAAGCATGAATCTACTTCAGTTTTCTGCTCATGCAATGGCCAACAACCTGCCCCTGGGAAACCCATAAGTATGTTCCAGACTTTTTATAAATATTGGACACAATTCAGCAAAGCTTAAATCTATTTGATTTCCATCAAAAAGTTAAGGACAGGCTTAAGGGTATATGGCCAGATGCACTGAGAAACAAGAGGTGGTGTGTTTTCTGACCCACTGGGCTGAGCTTGCCCTCCGCTTCATTTTTGCTCCACAATTACTGGGTATACACAATCATCACAGCCCATGGTAGTCACTATACATCAAGCCACTGTGCATTGTGGTGCATGGAAATGGCAGAGACAGAGCTCCGGGGTTTGAAGCACCAGGACTTTTGAATTAATAGAACTAATGATGTCATTTGTCACACCACTCTGGCTTCTCTGTTCCGTCTGAGTTTAATGCAAAGTATTTTGGGATGGCTTGGTCTTGAACAGTGCTTAAGAACCATTATCTTACAACAAACACAGCCATTCTCTCTCTCTCTCTCTGACACACACACACACACACTTCCCCCTTCCCCCGTAACACACAAGCACACATACAAAGATGTCTCAGTAGGGCTGCCTCTCCTGGGCTTCTCTGGCAGCACAGTTTACAGGGATCGTCATGATGAATATCTGCACTTCAAAACTGACCTCTGTTCCCCAGTGCCAGTTGGATATTGAAGCAATCACAAGTTCCTCTGGTGTTTTTTCAATAAGTTACTTATGTGCTTACTTCTTTTACACCTCAGTCATTTTTTTAAAATTGAAAAAGCATTCTGGGAGGAGAAGCAGCGGGGTGGGATCATACCTATCATCTAATCAATCCTGCAAACAGCTGGTCTGTCCGTCCAACCTGCAGCACCAGTTTTCCTTGAGCTCAGCCTAGGAGTGGGACAGATTTGTCTGACAGCCTGGGATGGGTGCGATCCATGAATGCAAATAGATGAGTGCTTTAGGCATGTCTGAATACACACTAATGCTCCCCCATTGAAATCTCACTTTGGCCGGGTTGAGCCCATTAGATTTGCTTGAGAAATCATTTGGGATTCTTTTAATTAGTAAGCAAGCATTTATCAATTATTAATTCAAAGGCCTATTAATTCCACTAGGAGGATGAGAACTTCATAGCATATAACAGCTCATTTCCATAACAAGCCAAGTTGTCCCTTCCCTTCCTCCAGAAACATGTTATCTTTCTGCTTTGAAAAGAAGAGCTTAGATTCGCAGGAATTTATGACGTGTCCACCCTCTTTCCACACATCTCCACTCCCTGTCTTCTGAGTGGGGGGTGTAAGGAATTTTTGCTCATGTAGGTCAATCTCCTGCAAGTTTACTCTAAGGAAGTCCTGCTGCATTCTATGGGCCTTAATCATAGATAAATATGTCTGGGATTGCAGTCCTAGCTCTCGTCCGGAAAGCACTGTCTTAGTCCCTTCACACAAACTGGACTACTTGAAAGCAAGGTTAGCCAACCTGTGCATCAGTCCCTAGCTCTCTAATTTACTGACACATAACTTTGTTTTCCTCTTCCTCCCAGGTAAAAATCTGGTTTCAGAACAGACGGGCCAAGGAAAGGAAGATCAACAAGAAGAAATCGCAACAGTCTCAGCCAGGTGGCGTGCACAGCGGATGCGAACCCATGAGCCCCGTCTCCTCCATGCAGCCGGGGACAACTGGCTCTGGCCCCAACGGAGGAATCCTGGGCGCTGCTGGCTTAGCACCCTCTGCTGCGCAGTGACGGCAGCAGGAAGGATGGACTGAACAGCTGGAGGTCTCCCGCTCTCCCTAAATAAAGAGGAGGTGTGCCTGTACAGCAGCCCCGGTGGGAAAGGCCACTGGTCTGGCAACAGAAACTGATAAGGCTGCTGCGTCTCCCTGTCCTCTTCTCTGTGCACTACAATGGACTTTGCAGAAGGGCTCCACACTCGCTCTTTTTGTGCCACATTTGTACAAAATGGTATTGTGAGCAACCCAAGTTTTGTCAGGGCAGGGGAGGGAAGGGAGCTGATTTTCCTTAATTTGTTTGATTTCCCCACCCCACCCCACCCCACCCCTCCATGCTCCAGTAAATGCCATGTAACTAACACGGCTCTTGACAATGAAAACACTGTCTCTCAGGGAATGGGGCCTGGAATGTCTTTTGTTGTTGTTGTTTTTCTTGTTCTTGCTCCAGGGGGTTTTTTATTGCTAATGTTGTTGGGCTAATGATAAATGTTAATGGGAAAAAGAAGAAAAGAAAAATTAAAGTGTATTTTACTTTGTTTTCCTGGTACCCTATGTATACCAAAGAGTGGGTGGAAGGGTGAGAAAGAGAAGACACTTTAACCTTAGAACTCACAAGAAACGATTAGGAAGAGAAATCACAGAAATGTTCTGGAGCAAAGTGCTTGATGCAAATTTCTTGCAAAAGTGCCTTTAAGCCAAGTGCTGGTGCTTGTTCATCCAGGGCTGTGTGTGCATGCATTTGAGGGCATAATGTGGAAATGAGGCAATCCATTTGGATCAAGATGCAAAGGGCAAATATTTGGAAAACAATATGGCACTCCCATGCATTCTGTGGAGCTTTTAGTAACCCAGACCTAAATATGGGGTATGGAGTGGTGGTGCAGTGGACCAAGGGCTTGCAGAAATGCAGCACTGGCACTTTTTATTATTAGTAGGGATACTGCTGTCATCTGCCACCCCATCAGGATTCCTAATTTAATCTGAATTTAGCTGCAGCCCTTGGGCTGGGCTGCAGGGTCCTGGGAGAAGGCAACCCATTTCCCCAGTAACAATGCATCATTCCCTGTTGTGAGGCAAAGCGTTCTGGGCTAGCTTGCAGCTGAATGCCCAAATAACCTACAAAACAGCGGCACCAAGTAGAGGTGAAACCGCTTGAACTGGTTTGTTAATATGGATTGACACAGCTGCCTGAATGTTTGGATTCTTTGAGGCATGGGTGGGATGTTAGTCATGTTGAGCATCTGCCCTTTGAAAAATTTGCCATTTTGTTCCAGTTGTTCAGGTAGGAAGATAATTTCTCATTGGTATCAGGACAGGTTTTATTGGTTTTATCTGACTTCACGAATAAGAGGTGCAGCCCAAAGAACACCTGCAGCTCAGTCTTCTGTGCATGTCCACACAGAAGTGCACCCACAGTGCTCAGAGGGACTTTTCTGAGCTCCAATGCCATGCATAGAATTAATTGGTCAGTGCATTTAAAGCTACACGCATTTACCTGAAAGTAGGTTCCCTTGAAACTAATTAGCCTAAACTAATTAATTAGGCATTTCTCCTTGTCCTTTTTATTTCACTGGTGTAAAGGTGCAATTCTATGCATGCTTAGATAGGAATCTGTTCTACAGATCTCGGCATTCCCCTGCCTGCATGGGAGAATGCTGGAAGTATAGAACTTTTTTTCTGCCTGGATTTGAATAGGATTGCACCCCAAAAGTCTTTCCAGTCAGGGAGCACATAGTATACTTTCTAATAAAAAAGACAAAATATCCATTCTAGCTGGGGCACAATTTTGCTCAACCAAGCCTCACGTGAAACATATGAAGTGGTTCAGGAGCCAACTTTGGTAGTTCCCATTCGTTTGAATGGGTGGCTTGCAGGACAGCTTCCTCCCAGATTGTGCATCAGACCAATGCAGGATCACACTTTGAAGAGAAAAATAGCAGATCTACAGGAGCATAGAATGGTTTTGTTGATGTAATATATGTATATATTGGTTCATGTAAGATTGATTTGAGAACATATTCCATTATCCAAAATGGAATATCCCTTCCCTACGGAGGAAAATCCTAACTGTGGGAAACAATTACAAGGACCAGTCGTCTCACCTCATACGAAGTCTGTTTGCATCCACATTGACTTGCCTCTGAAAATGCTGAGTCCCTGGAATTTTCATTTTGCTGGCCCTTCATTTGCCATGTCAGCCATTTTGCTGTTCCTGTTCAATGGCATTGCCACCCATGGGTAAAACTCAGGATGCAGGAACCTCAGCGTGTTGGCACAATCCAGAGGAAGATGGCAGTTGTGCTTTGGTTTTGTTGAAAGCTTTACTGAACTCAATGGAATCCAAGTTAGCAGGAATCAAGATGTCCCATGGACTCCAACAGGATTTCTGTGCATCGTGGCTAAATTTCTACACAGAGATCCATGGTAATGACTGTATACAAATCCTAGATTCACTTGCCTGGAGCTATACTCTGCCAAAAACCACAGGGCATTTCTTACGAGTGTTAAAAACTGAGCAGTTTGCAAAACTCAAATAAACATCATTCAAAGTGGAAAAACATGAACTTAGTTTCAGATTTTGAAAAGCTTCGAACTTAATATTTGAAATCTGACCTTGCTTTCAAATAGGATTAAGCTGTAGGAGTACCACCTTGAACCTAAATCATTTGCTTGAAAGACATCCCACTGTTTTTTTCTATGGATCATGAATCAAGTATGCTTAAACTCAGCCTTCCCATCCTGCTGCCCTCCAGTTATTTTGGACTATATCTTCCATCATCCCCAATAATTGGTCATGCTGATTGAGGCTATAGGAACTGTACTCCAAAAATCATCTGAAAGATACCAAGTTGGGAAAGGCTAGCTTAAATCTGTAACCTGGTCCTTCTTCCTAACTTTTAATTATATTTTCTAGAATGTGATGCTAACTGAACTTGGAAATGTATCTTGGTGAATCCGTCCTTCCGAGAGTCTGATGTCTAAATGGGCTTGAAACCAAGCTTCTTAGCTTAACTGCAGTGTGAATTATGATATCTGCCAGGGATGGGGAACCTACAGTCTTCCAGGCATTGCTGGACTCTAATTTCCATCAGCTCCAGCCAGCATGACCCACTGGTCAGGGATGATGGGCGTTATAATCTAATAAGAGCTGGAGGGACACAAATTTCCCACTCTGAATATACACAGACAAAAATGAAGTGGGGTGTGTGTCAAAGGCACGGCATGTTTCATGGTCCAAGGGCCCTCACGCAGTTTCAGAGAAGCTTCCATGGGCCCTATTGCAGTGGTGGGTGGGGCTAAGGGAAAAGGGCAGGCCGAAAAACAAAGAAAATGCTGGCATGGTTTAATTTACACCTCTCTTTGCCTGTCACTAAACCTTAGGGCAAGCATTTCAGCTTCTTAGCAAAATGGCTGCCCAAAAAGCTTTAAACTCAGGTTTCTGGAGGACAGAGGCAAGGATTGCTTTGGTGCTGCTTTGCACTTTAGAATATGTCAATAGCCAATTTGCTGGGGATGGCAGGCCTTTTTGCTGCCTAAAGGTGCACAGGAGCATTTCCTAAGTGTTTTGCACAGGCTCTCAAGGGCAGCTGGAGGAACTGCTGGGGATGTTGGTGCCTCCTTCCTCCCATCTGGCCTCCCACCAAGGGCACCTCTGAGGTTGGTCCTGTCTCCTCGGAGCTGGTGCAGAAAGTACCATTCTGGCTGAGAAGGCAGAAGGCAAGAACTTTGGATTCAGAGTCCCAGCTCTGATCTCAGAGTGGCTCTCCAAGTTTGGAGCTGGGACTCCCAATTATCCTTTGACTGCCTAGACAGAATCTAATGGCCATAGGATTGTGTCCTTGGAATGAGAAAAAAGGGACTCCAGAAGGCTGGACTGGGATGCCAGGAGGGCCCCAAAGGTTCAGAATTCTGAACCTTAGTTCAAGGTCTTGTGGTGCTGGTTTTAGCATCCTATCATGGCGGTGGCTTCCTTGAAGAAATGGAGGAAGCATTCCAGGAAGTCCTGCTGTCTCACAGTAAGTAATGTAGACTGGGGCACAATTCAAAAGACAGACAGACACACAGAGACAGACACACAGAGAGAAGCCCAGCATCATCTTCTGGCATGATGACTTGTGCTATTCCAGGGGCACCAGTGCTGCCTAAATGGTAGGACCAGTCCTGGCATCCCTACTCCTGAGTAAGCATTCCTACTGAGTAGGACTTGGCTTCTTCCAGGGGCCAATTCTCCCACAGGAATCCACGGAAGCCCGCACTCTAAAATTCTGCAGGTAAAACTTCTCCCATCGCTACATTCAGATATTAAGGGAAAGTTTTACCAGTTGAATTTCTGTCTCTTACGCACCTCTTCAAGGAGATCAGTGAAGGCCAGGAAAGAGTGAGCGGGATCTAGGACGAAGGGATGCATAAGCTGTAGAAAAACAAGCCACCGCTTTTCGCTCCAGGCAGGCTGGAGCCCCGGTACCTCTTTAAAAATCTATTAACAACAGCCTAATGGCAACGAAGGACGCAAAGGGCAGGCGGACGGCCTGGGCTGAAGCCATCCGGCTCAGCGGCTCTGGAGGCTGCAGCCACACCCGGAGCTCTGGCTGGCAGGCAGGCGACGGAGGAAGCCTCGTGTGCCTCCGTTGCTATGGAACGCCGGTCAATAAAGCGTGTTTGGATTGTGGAGCGAGGCGCAAGGTCTGTTTGCTTAGTGGTTCGAGGTTCAAAAGTCGGCATTGTCCCACTGCGAGCAGATCTGGCGGCGAGGAGGAGGAGGAGGAGGAGGAGGAGGGAAAGGAGCAAACGCCGCCGCGGGCAGGGCCGTGGGGGCCGCAGCCGCCGCGGTGCGGCGCGCATCCCTCGCCAGAGCCCAGGCGAGCGTCCCCGGGGCGCAGCGGTTCCCGGGCCGCCGGGCAGGAGAAGAGCTCCAGAGCAGCGCTCTGCGGGGAGGCTCGCGGGACAGAGAACTTGACCGGGACTCTCCTGCCTGGGGGCCAGTGTGCACTGCAGCCTCATCAGCGCCGGGTGTGGCGCGTCGGGCTGGACCCGGGGGCCAAAGTCCAGGGTCCTGCAGCCACTGGGGAGGGGGAGAGATGAGGATCTGCGGAGCAGCAGGTGCCGGGCAGCGGCAAAGCCTCCGCAACCGGCTGGCCAACCCCGTGTGACTCCTGCAGCCCCGATGGCGCGATGATTTCAGTGCGTTTACACTGCGCGTGCTCAAAGCAGGTCTTAAAAAATAAGAATAAAAATCAGGGGTTGGCTCTGTTGCAGTGGCTCAGGAACGTAAAAGCAGTTGTGACATGTGGAGTAGCGGTGGTGAGGGAGAAGAGAATTGTTAACGGTGTGCTTCACAACTGAAGTAATGCACAAGACCATCTGAGGGGAGGCCAGTGTGGCCTAGTGGTTGGAGTATTGAACTGGGTCTGAGACTCGTCCTCCCTCTGCCATAAAACTCACTGAGTGACTTTAGGCCAGTCACCAACTCTTGGCCTAATCCACCTAGCAGGGTTGTTGTGAGGATAAAAATGGAGGGGAAGATTAGGTAAACTTCCTTGCAGGCAAAAAGCAGGCTACAAATGCAGTCAATAAAGTGTCCCCCATAAGACCCTAAGTCAAGCCTCTAAAGTAGCTTCCGGGAGGTCTTGGCTGCTGTGGCTTCTTTTCAGGGTCCTCAGGGAAGCTGCAGGATGTCAGGCAGGGGCCAAAGAGACAGCCAACTCCTCCAGGTCCCCTGTAGGCCTAGCCGTAACCTCCTAGGCCTGTTTTTTTAGCTGAAGAAGTTCTGCCAATCCTCGCCAGTCACCTGGGTTGGGAGCCACTCCAGGCTTTTCAGGGCAAGACTGCCACAATGAGCCCCCTCCCTCAGCAAGTCTGCTTTCACCTCCTGGCAACGCTGCCGGCTGCTGCTCTTCCGATTCTTCCTCTTCCTCTTCCTCGTCACAGCTCCAAGTGCTTGCTTGACAGGCACAGAACCAGGGATGCAGCAGACCTGCCACTTCTCCGCCTTGCTGCCGCATTGTCTGGGCTGGAGGAAGAGGCAGAGGGAGGATTCGTGGGCTCATTAGTGTAGGGTTCATTTTACATTGTCTGCTGGTAGAAATGGACTTTTGTGGGGTGATGTATGAGAACTTCCACTAGCACAAGTTAGTTCAAATCTGCACCAGCACAAGAACAAAGAAGCACTAACATGCAGAAGTCCAAATGTGAATTCACACAAATCTCACCCCAAAGTGAAAAAACAATCTGCAAGTGTGCATAATTATTACCACTTAGAATAACCTGATCTGCTGCACAGTTTATTCCACTGGTAAGGTTCAGAGAAATCCAGACTCCTTTTAATCTCTTGTAGAGTTACAATCCCTAAATCTCAGCTGTGTGACTCCTCTTTGAACCCAAAAAAGATGGTGCTGGAGGACAGCACTTTGCAGCATGCCAGCCTTCCAGTTAAAAATAAGAAAAACTTAAAGACCTTAAGAAGCAAAATTAAAAGCAGGAGAACAAAAAGCCTGGTGGAGACCAAGGGAGGTGACCGCTGGCTACAATGGCGTCCATGTGCTCCATGCTGAAGCCCCAGACGTGCATGGGAGACTTGTCTACGGGTGAATGCTATTTTCAATGGAAAGAATAAGTTTTAAATCACTGAAGGAAATGCAGGAAGGTGAATGTCGCATTTTTCCAGAAATAGTCATTTGTTGCGAAGGAAGCTCCCTTTGAGCTGTTGCTAAGGCCACAGAATTCTCTATCTAGAGCTACCATCCCTTCTGTGCTATGCTGAGTGCTAACAGACCTGGGTATGGATACATTTTCCATATTATCTCCAAAACATTTTCCGTCTTGGCCTTTTTGTGTTACCTAGGAACAGATGTGCTTTGCTTGAAGGGCATCCTTCAGTCCTCCATCCACAGCTGTAAGACCAGAGCTATATGCATTCCAGACCAGCAGGCAACGGGAGCTGTTCTGCTCTGCCCACGTCAGTGCTAAAGGTTGCGTGGCTACCTGCCGAGGGGAAAAAATGCCTTGCGTCTAATTCTTCCCAATATTGCCAACTTTAAAAAAAGAGCGACTGCTTCTGCACCTTTAGGAGCAGCATGATCTGTAGATGTAGGATTGTATGCAAAGTTGGTCCTACTTAGATTAGTCCCATAGAAATAAAAGGGATCCAAGTTGGACTAATGTTGCATGGAATCCCTGTGTTTGCTACCATGCTTCAGTGTGATCAACCTGCTGATTTTTAAATGTGCACTATTTAAAAGCAATGCATGCTTTCATAGCCAATAGTTTAGCAAAATGCTAATCATGCATTTAAAACAATGCGTGGTGTAGCACTTGGGACATCTGGGTTCTAGTCCCTGAAAGTTTTTACTAGGTGTCCTTGGGCCAGTCACTGACTCTCAGCCTAAGCTTCCTTACAGGGTTGTGGTGGGGATAAAATGAACAGGCGGATTATGTAAACTGCCCTGGGTCCCTTGCAGGAAAAACGGCCAAGTATAAAATCAATCAGTTTCATAGCAGGCCGGCGACAGCCCCATTCTCACTGATTCACCCAACCCTTTCATTCCCCCACGAGTTCCCTTTGCATCCCCCAACAGTAACATGATTAACCTTCTATCTGCATCACAATATGTAGCGCACATCATAAAGAAACCAAAATATAGAAATGTGGGAGACAATGTTTGGATAAAGTGAAGAACCCGGTTTAAGCTAATCTTTAGGGGCGCATACCACTGAGAGTGTTGATCAGATTCATACACACACAGCGAGCGAGCGAGAGAGCGAGAGCGAGAGAGCGAGAGAGAGATGCTGAACAGTTGGAAACGTTAAATCTGCTGGTGATATGATAACTTAGGGCACTGAGAGCGCCAGGACAGAATTGTTATTTGGGAGTGCACTGGTGCTTGTCGGACCTCATAGTGCAACAAGCCCCGACATTTTGTGACCTGAGGCCGTATCTCAGAATTTGAGGACTTGCCTTCGGTGCTACCACAGAACAGCTGCCATGGGGGATGCGGCTAGGCATCCGATGGCTGCAGGAGCTTCTGATCCATCAAAAGGTCGAGTGAAGCAGTTAGTCTTCTGCGAGGCAGGAGGAAATATCACGGCAAAGGAAGACACGCGAGAGGAGAGGAAAAGCAAAGCTAGAAGCTGAGGGCGGGAGGGAGGGAGGGAGGGAGCGCAAAGAGGAGCCGTCTGTGTGGAGAGCTGATAACTGGGCGGGGCCAGGATGCACGTCTTTCCTTTTTGTCTGCCTCCTGATCCGAACAGGAAGCAAACCCAGCACCCCAGTGCTTTAAGGTTTAAAAAAGATAAATGTTTAGAAGGAGAAGGAGGCAGAGATCTTTGCAGGCACCGTTGCAGGTCATGCTGCTGTCGTGCCCGAGGCTGCGCTGGGTTGCTGCTGTCAGCACTGCCTGAGGCTGCAGCCATCTTGCTCCGGTGATTGTGCCGAAGGATGCTACTGCCAGTTGATTTGGCTTTGTGGATGCTCCTTTAGCTTTATTTTCCTTGAACTGAAGCTCAAGTGAATGGGTTTATGTGAGCCCCCCAAACCTGAATCCCCGTGCCTTCCTCCTTGGAAAAGCCTTGTGCTGGAGAACAGCTGTTTTTTAAAAGGGAGGACGGAAATGCCTGCAGCCCATGAGGAGTTAGAAGCAGATTTACAAGCCCACTGCTTCTTTCACTTATGCTTCAGCCCTACAAAAGCTTAGCACCCATCATGGGAAAGACAGACCTGAAAGTCAGTGAAGTCAGTGCAATTTTAGGACTGGAGAGGTCACAATGCAAATCCCATCTTCAGCCTTCCCCAGCCTGGTATTCTCCAGATGTGCTGGGCTACACAATGATCGTATTGGCAGATGGGAATTGCAGTGCAACATATTTGGAGAGCACCACTTTATTCATTTATTGTTGACACTTCTTCTCTACCGCTTGACACCTCCGGATCTCCAAGTGATTTACATCGAAAATACATACAATGCAATATAAAACCCAACCCTTTTTAAAAAATACAACAGAAACAGTAAAACAGAGCAGTGTCGTGGTGAATGATGTCAGGGCCAGCCTGAGTGAACGAAAGCTTTTTCAAGACGGGTCTAAAGCCCACTGTCATCTCTACCTCTCGAACCACAGGTGGGAAAGGTGTTCTTGAGGGTGATGCTCCTATCAAGAAAGGCCACTGACGTGCTCCCACCTGATGACAGGCTGTTGGGCACTAAACAGCCAATAAGGCCTTCTGGGGATACCTTGGGGTTGATTTGGTGCTTACTCTTGTAAACCACCCAGAGAGCTTCGGTTGTGGGGCAGTATAGAAATGAAATAAAGAACAATAATACAGAGAAAAGCTGCTGGGTAGGTTATTTTTGGCCCTGAATTGTTCGGGCAGTTCAATATCAACAATAGCTGGAACCTGGTTCAAGTTAGCCAATGCAGGTTTTCAAGATAGGTGGAGGCAGACAGACCTACGTAGCCATGAAGATTACTGAGTGACTGTGAGTGAGTCAACCTCCGTACAGGATGGTTGTATGGCGGGGAGGGGGGAATGGTTGAAATGAGCAGAACCATGTAGGTGACTTATATGGGTGGAATACCTTCTGCAAGATGCCCATCCATTACAATTGGCATGCATCCATACAGGCTGCCATTTTGTCCTGTTTATGGATACTTTGAAGATCCTCTTCCATTAATGTTGGATCTATTGTGCAAACAAATCAAATCCCCAAAGAGCTCATCAGACAGACATGAGTTGCGCAAGCAAAGGCCTTGCAGTGAATTGCTTTGGAAACTGAAATAAATAAGAGTGTTCATCGAAACATATTTTTTCATGGTCATCGTGCTCTTGGTGTGTTTGCTGTGTGAAATGCACTCAGAATGATTTGTTGTATTCACCAATTACACTTTTGCACTCTGATGCTGAAAGAAGAAGAAGAATGGGGAACAGGGAGGTTCACACTCTGCCACAGGATAGGCAGACTTCAAGCCTTTGGGATGCACATTTCTTGTGCTTGCGGCAAAAGACACGCTCATAGAATTAAAGAATTCTGAGCCCTGGAATCTGTTCTGAGTAAGAAAAATGAGTGGAAATCACAGTACTTCCATATAAAAATCCACTCCTGCTTATCTGAAACTGCCTTTTTGGGAGTGATGTAAATTCGACTGTTAAAGTATAAGAGGGGGATATTTTTGTTGCTTTGCCAGTTAAACAGTTGAGTGTCAGAAATCCTTGCAGATCTCCTGCAAGCAACCAGAGATCGACCAGCAGATTTAGATGAAGCCTTTTCTGCTCACTACTCTGGTTCTGCTATACAGTTCTTGGAAGGAGTCAGTCTCTGTGTGTGTCCAGCATAAAGCTCCACCTCCTGCCCTTTAATCTATCCCTGGGTGGTTATCCATTACAGATAATTCCTAATCCTATCTGCAATGGAAGTGACCCTCCATTCAATTCTGCTTAATTAACAGAAGTGACTTCCCCTTCTTTAGAAGTGCCCCTCTTGCTCCAGCTGGCCATTTACAATCTATTGACCTCTAGTACTAGAAACAATTAGTGTCACTGCATATATGTGTGTGTGTATATGTATACATCTCTCTCTCATTGGACACAATTAGCACACTCTGTCAACAGCCCTGTGGTCCAAATGCAAAAGCCACACTAGGCAACAAGCCAGCACCCGGCAGCTTACTCATGGGAGGGGGGAGGAAGCAACATCGGAGGGGAAAGGTCAGGCAATCAAGGGGAGAATGCAGAGCAGTAACAGAAATGGTTGCTCCGCAAAGCCCAAGGGCCTTGTTCACTGAGAAGCATTCTAGGGCCTTTAGTCATCCTTCAGGTACTCTTTGATGTCATGGGCCATTGTTAGCTTTTCTGGTTTTTTTTCCTTTGGGCTGGGTCTTCTCCCTTTTGCTCTGGCTGTCCTGACTTCAAAGGGACTCTGGTCCAAGCTGGCTTTATTTGAAGGTTGGAAAAGAATAGCTTTGGCCAGTTGGGTTTTACTTTAAGGAGGAAGACGGATGTCATCCTGGACGTTTTAGACCCTGGGAGGGGAGCTCAGATGGACTCATGCAGCAATCAGGGCTCCCTGCTCTTCAGTCCATATGTCCATGGGCTTCCCATTTACAAAACATTTCCTCCTGGCCCATCTGCAGAGCAGATGGGACCAATTAGCAGGACTGACCCAGACTATAGCGCTTGCATAGCCGGTGCTGTACTGGAACAAGGGCTCGCAGGGTTGCAGCGCCAGCACATGCTTATTAGCAGGGATTAGTTAATATTATATGCCGCCCCCATCTTGCGTATTTCCCCAGTCCCTCTACACTTGGCTGCAATCTTGGCGGTAGCTGGCATCAGAGAGGGGGAAATATGCTTTAAATGTTATGTTTAAACATAACATAATGTTTAAACTTATGTTTTTACGAAGCATTGTAATTGTGGCAATGCAGAGCATTTTGGAGTGGCTTGGTCTTAGGTGGGCAGTTAAGACCCATTGAATGGGTGAATTAAGACCCATTCACTTTACAGGAGACCTTCTCCTGAGCCTGACCGGAGCCTTTCAGCCCCCACCTGCAGACTGACTCATGCGCTCACACAAGCTACAAACTGTGCCTTCCCAGGACACTGCGTGAAGGATGGGTTCTAACCAAGCTTATTCAGAATTGAGCCCATCTATTTTAACATATTTTCTCTCGGGGAGCTGTTATGCTTCAGGTTGTAGCCTTAGGCTTAGAACTAGTGCCTTCTAGTGGCGTGTGAGTGCTAAGCACTAAGAGCGGGTGATGCCTCCATATGCAGGCTTCACAACAGATTGACTGTGCAAATGTTACGCAAGTTGCAGCTTGTTCTGTGCTTAGGTGCTCCCCTGCCCCATTTTACACACTACATAGTTTCCCACGCAGTTCTTGTGGGTCTTCAAGAGTGTTCTGCTGAAAATTTCTCCCACATATATATTAGTTGAACATTCTCATTTAATTTGATGGAAAAGAACTTTTGAAAAGAAATTCAAAGGAGAGAAGAATTTCTGAACAATTCCTAAGGACTGGTTCTGGGATGCCTTGTAAAGTGGCTGAGGAATGCATGACTTATAACATGACTTATAAAATGGCCTTTCAGAAGATATTTTTCTCAGAAATGCTCTGTGACTTTTCGTACCCTTTCCCAGAAATAAAATGCCACTTTGAGGGGTGTTCTCTGAATCTTCACCATTTTCCCTTTATGGTGGCTCATTCCCCTTTCCATCTCCCTGCAGTCGCAGGGCTCCCAGACAATGCTCAGCACAGGGTGTGGGTGCAGGATGCCAAGCAGGGTCCACGCTCCCCCTCAGCTGCTGCTGTTTTCACTTGCAGTTGCAGCAAACCTCCCCTCCCCACCCCAAGAAAGAAACCTTAAGGCAAAAAGAAAGGAGCCATGTTGCAATCCCCACCACCACCAGTGTGAAACCCTACCTGTGAGAAAGTATAGGAGAAATTGGGTGAGACCGCTGCCCTCCCCCAATTTTATTACCCACAAATCACCATCGTCAACCATTCAGTCATGTCTGACCCTTGGCCACTCTATGGATCATTGCTCTCCATGCCTTTGTGTCTCGCACCGCTTCCTTCCAGACCGCCATGTCCACCCCAGTGTCTTTCTTTATGGTGTCCAGCCAACGGGTGCTGGGGCAGCCCCTTCTCCTTTTCCCACTGATCACTCCCAGCATGATTGACTTTCTGAGTGAGTCAGCTCCCATGACATGGCCAAAGTATGACAGTCTTTGTTTGGTGATCTTGGCTTCAAGTGATATTTCTGGTGAGGCTTGGTCTATGACATCTTTGTTTGTGATTTTTGTAGACCATGGGATGCACAACCATCATCTCCAGCACCACAGTTCAAAAGCATCCACCCTTCTTGCAGAGTGGAGAAATTTGAGAGGTCATTTGGGCACAACTCTGTCTCAAACACAGTTGCATACAGTTTGATCATGTAGTAATAGGTAATTGTGGGGGAGAGAACAGGAAAAAACCCATCTTCTTATCCTATCACCAACTTTACTTTTTATGGACCAGATTATATTTATGAACACTTTACATTTTTAACCTTTTTACTCTCGAAGCAGCCCTGTGAAGTAGGCCACTGTTTTTCCACCACTTTAAAGACAGAGCTGCTCTTTGCACCTGGTACTAAGCCTCCATGAGTTAATTTTCCCATGGGGTTTAGAAGAACCTCCATTTTGAATATACAAAATGTGGTGCAAACCCATCTTTGTAGGTTGTTCAAGGTCATAGACAGCCTTCAGATAGCCCATAATTTATTTTAGGTTTATTTGAGAGTTTGTCTACTCCCTCAAACAACCCATAATCGCACAACACATCAGACTACAGCAAGCCAAGATGCTTGCAAGTGGCATGAAAAAATCTATGCAGCTCCATTAAGCCATGCTGGGCTGTTGTGCCATGTGGAATGCATCAAAGAATCTATCATAATAAAGAACAGGACCCTAAGAAAGTTTCAGCTAGCCCTGATATCTGCACTTGCAGCTTTCTATGGTGGCTGGTACCGAACACTCCTGCAGCGCATGATCCAGGAGTTCTCTCTGTGTGTGCCTAACTCCATGGAAAGTCTCCAGTGAACTTTAACCCTCCCAAAGACTATAGCTGACTCTATATGGCTTTCTAGTATGGAATGGCATGTTTGAATACATACGCAGCTGGAACAATTTTGTTTCTTTTGCCTGGTGCCCAAAACAGTACTAAAGATGGGCACGGATCTCTTCCTCTTCCTCTTCTCCTCCTCCTCCTTCACTCAGCACAATTTATCCTTTCCCTAAATGTATTCTCAAAAGTGAACTCAATATCTGCTGATTATCTGTGGGCACAGTCCTATTAGAGCCTCAGCTTTCCTCAGTCATGGCTGCTTGGGAAAGGCAGGCAATTGTGGAACCTCTTTCTAACAAAATATCCGAAGGATTGGATGATAAATTAATTATACCAATGATGCCATATTAGACATGATATATGCTTGTTTAAGTTTGATTCACACTCTTTCTGGGATAACCAAGTGTGTACAAATAACAAAGAATCTAGTGGTACCTTGAAGACTAACAAATCTATTGTTGAATAAACTTTCATAGACTACATGGAGCTCCAGGTTTATGTTCTCTCTCTGTCTCTCTCTCTCTCTCTATGTGTGTGTGTGTGTGTGTGTGTGTGTGTGTGTGTGAATTGGCTTTCCCCATGTATTTGTTGTGTAATCTGCAACAACTGTACTATGAATGACAAATACAAGTAATGTGACTTTCACTTTTTCATTCAATTTCCTTCAGACCGCTCTGCCTACAATGCTCTCCACCCGCTTTCCACACCCACCACCACCACCTCATGTACGGTATGCCAGACTAGAACTCTCCATAACACTCCATGCATTAGATGAAGTGTGTCTTTCAGGTGTTACAAAATCCTTCTTCTTTTTTTATCATTTTGGCTGCAATAGACCAACACAGCTGCTGCCTGTGGAAATGGCCATGAAGAGCATATAGTATCTCTGCACCAACTGGAAGACTGCAACTTGATTTGTACCATAGGTCTGATCACAACATAGACCAGCAGCTTTGTTTTTGACTCCTTTTCTAATGATTTCCGGCGTGGAATTTGCCTTTTGCACAGTGGCTGGATTAACTCTTTCATCAAGCCATCCACCACAACCCCATTACTAGTGAATCACTATCAACTCAAATCCTAACAGCATTTATGTGAAGTTAGGATTTTTCTTTGCTTCTTGCACGTGACTTGTCAGTAGACAACCAAGTACATGGTGACTGCTTAGATTTTTCAAAGAATGCTTGATAAGGTGGATTTACTATCATTACATTACATTATATCCTGCTTTTTTCCCCTTTTGCAAGGAACCCAAGGGGGCCCTCCTCTTTTCTATTTTATTCTGTAAGGTAGGTACAGCTGAGAGTCAGTGACAGCCCCGAAGCCACCCAGTGATCATCATGACAGAGTGGGGCCTAGAACTTGAATTTCAAGCAACACCCCAACCATTCAAGCATGGTCCAGTCCACAGAGCTCTTATGAGGCCTTCATTCAGCAAGATAGTGTTTATTATTATTATTATTATTATTATTATTATTATTATTATTATTATTATTATAACATTTCTATGCCGCCCCTTGCCGAAACCTCGGGGCGGCTTACAATATGATTGTTTAGGATTGCACAGCACAAATCGGTTATGTCTGAAACCTTGCTTTGCATATTTCAGACAGACAGTGTACCACTGAAATTCCAGAGAAAACAAAAGACACTGTGCAAAATGGAAATCAATTCATAGTCTATCAGACTCTAGACGTCTCCTAAGCTGTTCTTTCTCTTGAGCTGTTCTCTTTATGAGAAATGATTATTCAAGTACAAGCTGTGCTAGCAAAACGCCAATAGATGGCAGTGTTGATTCTTACTTGGGAGCCAGACAGGAAAAACTGCTTCCCAAGGTGTTGGAAAACTCTGGTTCGTTTTTACTCTTCCCTCCCTCCCTCCCCTGTTAATTCCAAAGATGCAACCGCATGGTCAGATTCCAGGGTGTAAGCTCCGCTGAATTCAGGGAGAGTTACTTTTGAATAGACACATAAAGGTTTGGACTGTAACTTGCCAGAGTTGATAGTCTGCTGGTCTGAGCTTTGGGCTATTAAAGCAAAATTTGTAGCATCGAACATGTTCCAGAGGCAGGGTGTTGCTTGGTTCTAAAAAGATTCAGGGGTTTGCCTATAAAACACAAATCTGTATCAAATCTGTAGATGCTAATTTATACAGATACATGCAGGTTTAGCAAGCATTCCTACAATTTGCTTGACTTTCACAGGAGGCAATGTCTTCCAATTAATTTCTCATCTGGATCATCTCAAATAAATTAATATGCACCCTGACTGTGGTCATCCCAGATCAATGGGAAGTCCCCTTCTCCCATGCCAATGCAGTGGGAGATATTTTGGGGAGGGGAGGAGATGTCGGTTCATGGGAAGAGACGTAACTCTTTTTCTCCCAGGATTAATCCAGGTTTCTTCGCAGGTTTAAAATTGCCCCTACATGGCACTAAAGTTGTGGACAGGGGAAACCATCCATTTTCAGAAATGGATATTTAGGGCTCTGTGGACTAAATCCAGGGGCCCAGGATAGAGATAAAGAAAAGGCTGCATGGGCCAGACCTAGTAATTTCCCTTGTACCTCTAAATGTGAGGGTCTACAGAAATGGAAAAATCTGACCCCACTCCAACTCACCATCATCTTTTTTGGAACAGTTGTCTGGGCTGAGGGCACCACCAGGCCGTGTGAATGCAGCCTTTTGGAGCAGAGCTGAAATTTGATATTAACAATACGAATGCCCAGCATGTTGAGTCTGTCATCTCTCCTGCTAAGGATCTGCCACCTTTACATGAGCCTCTGAAAAATGATGCCCAAATTGGGTGGGCTGGGGAGGGTGCAGATGGCAGCCAGCTGAGCTACTGAAGTTCTGGTGAATGAATGAATTTCAGGGGACTTTATAAGTAAAGCAAAATATGAGAATGGGGAAGAAATTCATTTTCAAGCCAGTGGAGTGTTGTGGTTGGAGTGTTAGACCAGGCATTGGAGGACTTGGTTTCTAGTCCCCATTTGGCCTTGACACTCGCTTGGTGATTCTGGGCCAGGCATTAACCGACCTTATAGGGGTCCTGTGAAGATAAACTGAAGAGCAGGGGAAACATGTGATTTGCCTTGGGCTCCATACAAGAGGGGGGAAAGTGATTTGTAAATGTAATAAATAAATTCATTCCCCAACAGATGACACAATAGCATTTCTACTGTGAAGGGAAAGCCAAGTCAATGCTTGATGTTGCAGAGAGCCAGTGACAGATGAACCTGCTCTGAACTCAAACTGGAGTAACTTTGAATAGTGAGCTCACTGGCTCTTCTCTGAAGAACTTTTGCAATCCACATTTACATTGTCACTCTGTACAGCTACACTGTATGGGTTGGATCTAGATTTCATGTTAACCCAGAGCCAGTGAAACCAATGGGGCTTTTGCTAGTCAAGACCAATTTAAGTTCCGTGAATTCCCATGACTAAATTTGCAGCCAGCCTTGCGCTTGCAAATGCTACAGGGCAGAGTACATTGAGCAAATTCCAGTTTCCAAAACATAGAAATAACCCATCCAAGATATACATTTTCCTGTAGTTTCACTTCCTATGAATAAGTAGTCACATGGAGTTCCAGGGTATAGTGTTAGAGGTGCTGTGAAGATTAATGTTTCCTCCATCATAAATACTTGGCTGCTGCGTTATTTGCTAGTATTAAAGAGAAATTGATAACTGGATGTTGACAGTTAGCACAAAGGGTACTGTGTTGCTTTCAAACAAGGTTGCTAAAGAAACTGATTTCTAACGGGGAAGGATAATTTCCAAAGTACTGCCTATAAGACACGGGCTGCTGCATGCAAGGATCTCTAACACATTTCTGTGCAAATTTTCATCTCACTGACACACATTCAAAAGCCAAATTGGCTTCATTGATTTATTATGCTGTAATATGTAGAGGTGAGAAAAGATCTTCAGTAAATTTGTTGTGTGTTCTGTAAAGGAGGGGTGGACAACTTGTGGCCCTGAAGATGTGTTGGCCTTCAACTGGCAGCAGTCCGGGATAATGGTGAAAGGGACATTGTAGCCCAAAACATTTGAACAGCCATTTGCACATCTTTGCCCTCAAGGAGCTGGGCAGGTGCCAATTGAAAAAGCGGGGAGGGGGGGATCCATGTTCCACTGAACATCTTTTTTTTAAGGTGCATGCTGTAGTTGGTAGCATATTACTGGCTAGAAAAAGTCCTGAGTATGACAGAAACCAAAAAACATGAATGAGACATATTACAAGATAAAAGCAAATGGCTGGTGGTGAATTAGGAAGCAGGCAAATAATGAATTGAAAATTGTATTATATATGACACTGCTGATTCCTGATTCACAAAATGCTGCCACGTACTCCAGCTGCTTAGAGAATGCACAACAGTATGTTACCATTCCAAATTCTGCGAGGGAAAGGACTGTTGCAGATTTCTCAGACAGACACACTACTGTAAATTGTTCTGACATACAGGAATGAGCAGGCTAAGGAAGGGAAATCGAAGCAGAAGAGAGCTACGAAGGTAAGGAAAGGTAGATGAGGTAATAAGGAGAGAGAGAGAGTGGCTGAAAGCTGAGCAGGCAGTAGACAAACAAAAAGGGAAGTCTAGAGAAGAGCAGGGTGCAGGGAAGATAAGTTGATGAAAGGGAAGCCACGTTAGAGAAGGTGCTATGAAAAAGTCGTCTCGTCGTCTAGTCCCCCTCGCCCCGGGCAGTTGGGGAAGTTTAGGCAGGAAATGTGGTGTGTTTTAGACATCTCTGGAAGGAGCTTTCTCCCACTTATAATTGACCATCAAGCTTGCTTCTCTATGTTACTGGGGTGCGGTTGCTGTATTATTAGTGCATTGTATTAATTAGTATAATTGCAGCTGCAATTATTTCTTAAGAATGTATGTTAGACAATGATATAAAAATATTTTAGGTGCCAGCTGCTTGGAGATTTTATTAAATTAAGCAGTATACAAATATCATTATAAAATAGTAGAAGTGCAGTGGAATGAAAGGAAATGATTAATAAATACATCGCGGGGGCAATGAGATTAGATTTCGAAGAATGCCTTGTGCTAAACCAGCCAATTGTGCCAGACGCTCCGTCTAGCCCAGGAGAGCTGGCTGGCAGCGGCCGTCAGCTCGCCAGGGTTCAGGCCAGAGTTTTTCTGACTCTGCATGGAGATATCGCTGACCAAACCTGGAGCCATCTGTGTGCAAAGCGCTGCGCTCCTGCTGAGTCCCTTCCAGTTAGTGGACATTTTATCTGTTTCCAGCCTTTGAATTATCTACACGGGTCCTCTGGTAAAGCAGGGAAGGGGGCCAGGCCGTAGGGGCCTTTGAGGCTTCTGTGAGCAAGAGGGACCAGCAACTTGCGTTTAGGAATAAAGCAGGCATTTGGGAAGAAGGAGCTAGGAAAAGGCACCGCTGCCACATCCTTCTGCGCCTTCCCTGAGACAAAATCCTTAGGACTTGCAAGAGGTCAACTCCCGGGAAGTGCGCTTGCGGGTGCGGCCTTAACAGCTTTATAGCCCGGCAGGGCAAAGGCAGGAGCGCCCAGGGCAGAGGCGCTGCAACGCAGAGCACGCACCCGGGTTAACCGCAGGTTGTTGCAACTGCGCCGTAGGCGGGCCGTTGGTTACCCGTTTTGGCACGGCTGCAAAACTAGGGCCCGGCTTCATAAGGTCCTCTGCAGAAGGCTTCCCGCGGGACTTGCTAGCGCCTCGCTCTCAGCCGGGTAAGAAAGGCATCCACTTAGAAAGGCTGAGAAGCACGAGGGGCGGTCGCGGAAAGGCCCCGTGGGCGAAGGAGCACGAGAGCGCAGTGACTGCGTCGGGCAGGGAAGCGCCTCTGCGAGGCGAAAGCGCCGCTCACGGCCTCGCAACGGGCAAGCTCCCGGCCCCGGCCTCGGCTTCGTGGCAGCATTCGCGCAGCGGGGCGGCGGAGGCTCCTCTCGCCCGCCTGGGCCGAAGGTCCCGTGGCTGGCTTTCGCAGCCTCTGCCGCTTGGGCACGTCGACCCTGGGGCTCCTTTCTCCGGTGCCCCCGTGCTCGGCTAGGGCCTTTCCGACCGTTCTCAGTGGAAACAGCCGCCCTCAGATGAAGAAATGTCTTGCAGAGATAAGCCTTCTCGGGAACACACTCGCCAGTGAGTAAATGCCATTGAAATGAATGGGATTTACTTCCGAGTAAATGGGAAAACGATTGCATCGCGGGACTGTGTCTGCTGAGCTGTGATGCTCTTTTGCAGGCTGATAGGTGCAGATTTGCTCCGCAGCAGGTGCCCTTACCTTAAATTGGGATTAGTCCCAGCTAAGTGTCCACACACAGGGCCCTGATGGTTTAAGTCAGCTCGGTGGACGTTACTCCCCATCTCAGTGAGTTCATGGGACTGTAGCTTTGTAAAATACATTTAGGGTATGATCCTATGCATGTTTAGGGAAAGAAAATTCAGGCAGTTCCCAGCATTCCCAGCCATCATGGGGCTGGGGAACATTGTATGGATGATGCTGGAAGTGATGGAGATGAAAACATCCTGTCTAAACATGCACAGGATTGCACCCCTAAAGATTCATCCTATATATGTGTACTCAGATGTAAATCTGACTTTGTTCAATGAGACTTGCTTAGGGGACTGTGTACGGGATTGCAGCCTTGGTAGGGTATATGATGCCTCAGGCTGGATCCAGCTCTAGACAGGTTGGGGAAGGCTGCAGTGAGCTCTCTGGCAGCAGGACTCGTTTCTCTGTGCTGTCAAGCCAATGTGTCTGCCATGCTGACAGGTGTGAGGAGAGATCCTGCTGATCCTGATGGAGCAGCACAACACTGCATGACTCTCCACTTTCTGCAGCACTCCATTTAAAACATGTCAAACAAAACTATAGTTGGCTGGTCACAACTAATTTATGGCCCATTGACTTCAGTGGGGCTGCTCTGACACAGTATGGCTCCGACCCCAAAAGTTTATAGATTGGGATAGAGTGGATACAAGTCACCTGAGAGCTGTTGTGTCAACTTTGTGTCCATGATGGTGACCAGGAGTCCTTGCACAATTCCCATTCCATCTTCTCTTCTTGTGTAAAGACGCTATCAGTTGAAATGCCATACTTGGTCTGACTTCAGTTTCTGTAAGTGGTCTGAGCTTAGTGCCTCAAAATGACTGCAGCCTTACCTTTAATCTATTCCCCTGTTAATAGATTATTTTTCTAATAATAATAATATTCCTTCAAATATACAGAATATATTTATAATAAATATATCAAAACTACTACTACATAATGTATTTGAGAGAGAATCTACCCAAGTCCTTCATTACAAGGTGATTCTGTGCATAATTTTGTGCAAGTAAAACCCATTGTCCGCATATTGTGGGTTTAAAGGGGCAAGCCAATCTATGTTTATTCAGCAAAAAGTCCTACAATTCCCAATATTCCACAGTCCACCATATTGGAAATTGTAGGATGTTTCCTCATCTAAGCATGCATAGCATTGCACCCTAAAGCTTTTACTGCCAAGCCTTGAGCATTTTATCCTTTTAGAATGGTGGGGGGAGAGCATGTACCAAAAAACAAAAATAACAAAACACCTGTGTGTTTTTTTCTTCCACCTGACCATCAGGGGTGACCACCTGGAGAACCTAGAAGAGTGAAGTTTGGACCTGAGGTAAGCTGTTTAGTGGCCTAAATATTCCCCATCCTTCTTTCAGATTCCTAGATGCTCTTCCCTAAACACATGCACTCTGGCATATGCACCCACTTGTTTTAGAAAAGGGCAATACATTTTAGAAGTAAAAACAGTAAAATGATGAACTGGAACTATGACCAGCCACCTCTCCATTAAATTTTATAAAAATAAGGAGAGAGAAAAGAATGATGCTGCACCCAGCCTGGTGGGACAGATTGGCCCATATCAGCTCCGGGGTTAGGCAATTGACCTGTTTGGTGCTGCCCAGCTTGGCACTCTGGGTGGTCATTTTCTGTTCCTTGGACATCGGTTCTAAGGCCCAGCCCAGCTGCACTATTACGAGTGGGAAGACTGCGCTCATCCTGTATATTTCCTAACCTTTCTACCTTCCTTAGATGTCTTGTACCCTAACTTATCCCAACCCTATTTAGGGCATAAGTCTTGCTCGTGCACCAAGAAACTGTATTTCCAACAGCATCCCAAGTCAAAGAAAAGCATGGCAAGTCTATTCATGTGACTTTCCTCCTTCACACTGCCCAGTTGTTTTTATGGTTGAATATTTATTACACAGGACAATCATTTAAATATCCAATTTGCAAAACATTTAAAATAAACACATTTCTTTAGAAGACTTCGTAACCAAGACTGCATAAAAATCCCAGGAACAAGGAACAAGAGGTTTGGGAGGGAAAGCCCCTTCCAGCTTTCCCTCCTACCCTCACCTGTTTCCTTGGCCAGGTGTAGGCAACTTGGCCTAAAGATTTTTGGACTACCACTCCCATAAGCCCCAACCAGCACAGCCAATGGTCAGGGTGGATGGGAACCGTAGTCTAACATATCTGGAAGGCAGCACCTCGCCCACCCCTTAGGCCAGAGGGTGAGCGAAGGAGCCGAACTCCCGAGGTGTGGCACTGCGACTCCCAGAAGGGCCTGCCGGTGTGGCCGGTGGTCGGGAATGCTGGGAGTTGAAGTCCCCAACCTCGAGCGCGCAGCTGCCCCGCTTGCTGGCTCGGGCGGCCCGAACCCGCCGCGCCTCTGCCTGCCCGTCTTCGAGGGACGCCGCCCTTCGGCGCCCAGGGGCTTCGCCGGGTCGAATGGCGCGGGCCTCGCAGCGGCGCGCTCGCCGCCCTTCGCGCGTCCCGCCGCCCGGAGAGCGCCGGCGGCTCCTCACCGCCCCTCCTGCTGCTGCCGCCGCCGGGGGGACGCGGTGGGGCTCGAGGGCCGCAGGTCCGCGGCGCCCAGCTTGGCGCCCGGGGGCGGCGCCGCCTCCTCCGCCTCCTCTTTGCCCGGCACGTCCCCCGAGGACACCGCGCAGTCTTGCTCCGGCTCTGGGCGGCTCCCTGCGCCGCCAGCGCCTCGCTTCTTGTCCTCCTCCTTCTTCCACTTCATCCTCCGGTTCTGAAACCAGATCTTGATGTGCCTCTCGGTCAAGTTCAGCATGACGGCCAGCTCCACCCGGCGGGGCCTGGAGATGTACTTGTTGAAGAGGAACTCCTTCTCCAGCTCCAGGAGCTGCGCCCTTGTGTAGGCGGTCCGCGTCCGCTTATTCTCTTCTTGCTCGACCACGTAGGAGCCACCTAAGGGATGGGGGAAAGTTAGAATCCACGCAGGGAGTCAGATCTCGGCGCAAGTTCTTGAGGACTAGAACCTTGAACGGAAGAGGGATAATCCTCTGACTGCTCGACTTTGGGGCTGGCGATGATATTATATTTTAAGAATTTAAGTCCTACCACTGAGGTAGAACCTTCCCGAGGAGGAGACTCCTATGATTGCCAGAGGGTATCTAACAGCCTGATGTATATTACCGTCTGGATTTAAATAAATTTACAAGTAGAATATAATCGACAACATTTCAACATAACACTTCTAGGAAGAAACCTGGAATATTTTATGTAGAGTAGTCAGACGATTTTTTAAAAATCGTGGTCAATCATCTGCATTCCCCCACCACACACATATTCAATGTAATTAACGGACTGATTAAATGAAAGTAAACATATAGATTGCTAAAATTTCAGAACTGGTGCGCTTATTTTTTATTTTAAAAAGACATTAAGGAACTAATGAAATAATTAAAAATCAAATAAACCAAAGCTATTATGTTAAACCAAAGCTTTAAAAAAATTCTGTTTCATTTCCTTTTACAGTAATACAAAATATAAAATAGGTGTTTTCTGTTTCTGTTTTTACAGGATAGCCTTAAAGTCCATCTTCACTGATTAAAATTTGCCTTGTTAAAATTTGGCCCTTGGAGAAGCAAAAACCACAGGAAGAAGTAAGGTTCTTATCCTAACTCAAATAGCTACAAAAGAGCACATCGTGAAGACCAGAAAAAGGCCAAAGACTGTGATTTTATTTATTTCCATATATACCCTGCCTGCTTTCCTTAGAAGAACCCAAGGAAGCTTTCAGTCTTCTCTCTCTTCTCTAACCTCACAACAGTCCTGTGAGCAGGCTGCGTCGGGGACTGTCCCAAAGTCACCCAGTGAGCTTTGTGGCTGTGGGCAGAGTAGAGCCTGGCTCTCCTGAATCCCTGTACTGCTCTAACCACTATGCCACACTGGCTCAGGAAGAACCTAAAAATGGAGTGGAATATGATACTCAGTGGTTATTGCAAGGTCATCTGAGATCACCGGAATACTTTGCTCATGTGAAGAGGAAGTCCATTGCGCAGCTTTCCTCAACCCCACGTGGGCCAAGCTGCAGCTCTCCTAATCTCCAGTTGGCATGGAAGCCTGCAAGCTTCTGAGGTACTCCCATCTGAGGTAGCTGGTGGCTATTTGAAAATAGCTTTTTACTCCTACATTCATCCAAGGTTTCCCCAGAATTTCAATCCACCTGTAGTCAGATGGCAGCACCAACCCTATTTACTGTAGCTTGGCCAGAAAGTTTTGTTGTGAAGACACTGACAAGGCGAAGGACAGTGTAGGGGTGGCAGTGCTGGTCTCTGGGGAACCAGGTTCTAGTCTTCATTCAGTAATGAAACTCACTGGGTGACTTTGGTACTGTCACTTGTGAGGACAACCCAGTGCATGTTTAGACAGAAAAAAGGCCCACAACTCCCATCTTGTCCCAACCAGTCATGCTAGAAACTGTAGACTTTTGCTTCCCTTTCATAAATATGTATAGAATTGCACAATAAATAATATCAATAAACGGAAAAGTATTACAAAGCAACAAAGGTAAGCAACAGAAACGAAAGGAAAACAATTGAACCGAAGTGCCTATATTCTGGTGTGAATAGCCCCCCTCTATTTTAGAACCATTTCTGGGTTTTGTTCGATTTTATTCAAAGCAAAATGAAACAACTAAACTGGTCTCCCCTGTATTCCATCCCTAGATCTGCCAAAGGTGGAGGAAGCAGCACATCTTTCTAACATTCTTTAAATTCCTCCTGTATATGTGCTTCCAGTTTTATCCTCACGATAGCCCTGCAGGTAGGTTGAGTTGCAAGAGAATGACCAGCTTAAGTGGGTGCATCCTATGACTGTGTAGGGGTCCAACCAAAGGCACCAAGCGCCAAGCCTGATTGTTGTGGTCACATCACTCCAACTAGAAGTAGCAAAGCTCACTTTAAACCATTAGAGTCAAACCAAATGTGTGCCAAACACTGTGTGTCTCTCTAGTTCACCTTAAACAGCTTGGTTTTTAAAGAAAACTGGTGTGTAGAGCCATACAGTTCACAGGTTCTGCAGCACTGCTTCACTTCACTTTCCATTCCAGCTCGAGGAAGCGGCAGGATTGCTAACAGGGGCTGTTCAGTTAGCAGCCTGCTTGTCACAGGGTTAGTTCAGAAAGTGGCGATTCTTTTTGATTCTTCTAATGCCTAGGCAAGGATGTTACAATCCACACCATTCAGGAAAACATGGAGCCCTGGAGTCCTTTTACTCAGGACTCCATTCAACGTAGAATTTCCCTGGAAGCAAATGATGAAACTGAGGCTGCCCTACTTCGGGCACATCGTGGGATGGCAAGGCTCGCTGGAGAAGACACTGATGCTGGGGAAAGTCAAAGGCAGAAGAAAAAGAGGAAGACCAAATAGGAGATGGAGCCATTCCATGAAGGAAGCTACTCCTTGACTTTGCAAGAGCTGAGCAGGGCTGTCAAGGACAAGTTATTTTGGAGGGCATTCATCGCGCCAACATAAATCAGAGCTGGCTTGAAGGCACAGAACAACAAAAAAGATGGATAAACTCGTTCCATTAAAATCTTCTATTTCTTCACTGATGTCTATTGGCAGCTCTCACTTCAGACTCGGTGGATTTTTCCCCTTTCACCAATCACCAATCAGCTGAACCAGAAAACAACCTATCCAAAAAGTGACATGATTCCGTTTAGTTTTTTAAAATCTCCACGTATATCTTTTCTCCTCCTCCTCCTCTCCATAACCCTACATCGCATGAATGTACGGTTCAAATTTTCATCGCATGAAAACTTCGGTGGTGTCAGAATAAGCCACTCTGGTGACTGTGAATAGGAACCAAGCTGTTGTCCTTCTGGATTTATTTAGGAGGGGCAAGAGCCTCTGGGAGGTATCAGGTGTTTGGAAGTATACTCAAAATGTAGTACATGCGTGTAAAACAAAACTGAAGGGCGACCAGGATGCAAAGCCGAGCACTTCGGTGCTGCGGTCCTGGACATGCTTAATCGGGAGTAAGCCCAAATGAGTTCATTGTAAACAGCAGTATCACACCTCATCTGCCACCAGCCTCGACGCACTTATCTCGGCTTTTGCTCCCATTGCTCTCGCTAGGACTTACGCGCGCTGCAAATTCCACCGATTTCAGTGGCGAAATGACTGCACGTCCTAATTATTAACTTATTATTATTATTAGCGTATTAACTCGGATATCAACGAGGCAGAGAAGCGCTACAGACGGGCTTCATCTAGTGGTAAAAGATTGGGGCGGGGGCGATCAAAGAGGGTGCAGCCAACCGCGTCCTCAAATGAAATCCTCAAAGTTGAAAAAGAGCCGGGACAACTCCAAGCTGCAACAGTTAGTTACGCGCTTTTAGGTGAGATAAGCCTGTTGAATCCAAAGCGATTTACTTCTAAGGAAACACGTCTAGGATAGTACAGTGCGTGAGATACCGAATTGTAATAGGCAAGGAAAGGAAAGGAAAAAGAAAAGAGAAAAATACACAAAGACCTACGAGCTAATAATAATCCTGGACAACTGGGTTCTTTTGGAATGCAAAAGCCTTTTCAATTTTGCGTCTGTCGCCTTGAGTGTGCTTTCTCTCAATCGTTTTCCGAGGTTTTGCTCTTATGGAAAAGCCTCCTCCTCCTCCTCCTCCTCCTACAGCTTTGTTTTGCTTGCACGCTGAAACACAGTAATTTAAAGGAAAACGCTGAACAGAAGTACTTCTTTTCTTCTTTTCTTTTCTTTTCTTTTCTTTTCTTTTCTTTTCTTTTCTTTTCTTTTTTCTTTTTTGTTTGTTTGGTCTATATGCCCGTTTTTGTTAATCCCCTTGACTCTGCGCAGGTAGACCTGTCGGAATTAGAACGGCTTTCCTAATCTGATGTCCGCTCCCTGGCGCAGGACTACAATTCCCAGCATCCCAGCCTACACAACTAGCTGGGTGATGGCAGGACCTGTAATCCGACGCAACTGGACCAGGCTGGGGAAGGCTGCGCTGGAGAGAGTCCCCAAACTGCGCGCCTCTCCTCGCGGCAGCTCCAAGTTCCTTTTCATCACAAGGGTCCGCAGGGGACTTTGGAAGGCAGCCCGATTTCCAGGACATCTGCAAGCTGAGAAGAATCTTCCTTTCCTTTTTTTAGCAGCAGCGCGAATTAGGCTTTTAAGCGAGCGAAAGAGGCTACCCTTGAATGCAAGCAAGTTCTGCTGGCGGATTCCCCCTGGCTTCTCGGCCAGGCACTTTCTGGAACACTATGTGAAACCAGAAGTCCTGCCAAAGCTATATCGCCACTCAAAGGGAAAAAAAACTATTAAGGCAATGCCTTTGTTAGACCAACCCAAAGGTCACAAATTTGCTCATTGCTTTATCAGGCTGCATGAGTGCGTCTGCTCAGAAGCAAGGTCCACTGGGCTCAGCGAAGGGACTGCCAGGTAAATGTTCCTGGGAGAAGAGCCCAAAGGGATGAGCCTTAAATATCCCCTAGAATTGTAGAGCATTCTTGGTTTAACAGAGGCCTTATGTTAATAGTACCAATTATAATTATCAATAATAACATTACCAATATTAACATACACCCCCTTTGCTAAAAAGCCATCAAAGCTATGTACAACAGATTTAGCAAGAAACATAGAAACAGAGTGAGTCAGAAGGGGCCTCCCGGGCCATCTAGTCTGACCCCCGGCTCCACTGTATAAAGATTTATAAAGAGAATCTTTATATAGTGAAACTATACAGGTACACAATTCAAAAGGCAAAATTACCATATGGGAAATATGTAACTCTGTTCTCCCTCTGCCCCTGCTCCACCCCTTCTTACTCTTTCTGCAGAGCTCATTTCAGTACGTGCAGCTGGCACTGAAGGGAGCCAGCGTTGTGCAGTAGTCCAGCACGCTGCCCTGGGTCTCAGCAGATCAGGGCTGTAGTCTCCACTCAGCCATGCGGCTCACCGGGCAACTTTGAGGCAGGCACTCTCAGACTAACCCACCACACAGGGCTATTCTTGCCAGGATAAAGTGGAGAGGAGGAGAACCTTGTAAGGTCCTTGAGTTCCTTGCAAAAGGAAGAAAGGTGGGATATAAATGCAATGTCATAATAATTTTAACCGATGAGACCCAATAACTTAAACACACATGTGGAACAGCACTAAATTATTTAAACTGAAAGCCTATGTAAGTTTAGACAGAAAAAGGCCGACAATTCCCAATGTACTGCACCCATGTTGCAATTTTCTGTTTAAACTTGCATAAAATTGCGCCCTGTTTCACTGATTGCAAGAGGAACTGCTCATGGCCACCTTTTCTTCCTAGAACTGGAAAGGCAGTTTCAGAGATAGGAATCTCCTGGGCAAACAAGTGGCAGCATACTGGTATCTACTGGGCAGCAAGTCCCATGGCCTTTGAGAGGGTAAGCCCTACCTGGAAGGAGACTGGTAGCAGGAGTGCTACTGTTGTGGCAGGAGAGAGCACTGAAATCTGGAGGACTTCCTTCTTTTTAAATGCGGGAGGCAGGAAGTTGCTAAAAACTGGATTAAGGGCGTATTCTCCATCTGATCAATCAGCCAATTCATTCTGTTGATCATATCCAGAGACTGCCTCTCAGCAAAAAGTCTGAGCAATTAAATAATTGTATTTGCATAAATGCAAGAAAATAAGAAATGGGCTGTTTGATTTTCATATTTCATTGCCCACCCTAACCAGAATGAGTGTTAAGCAAATCCTATTGGTTTCCTATGTGTTTATCTGGACCTTACATTCAGGAAGGAACTTGAACTACACCACCAGTAAGATAGAAGCATAGAAAAACTAGCAGACATTCTGCTTTAGGTGTGTGTGAATCACAGGCTATTATTACAAAAGTATGATGTAATTGAACCAACTTGTGGCACTTTCATGTCCCATTGAAATCAGTGGAATTTAAATTAAGAATGGGATCATTGGGGGAAACCCCACATAAATCCTGTTTAGAGCAGTTGCACTGAAATAAATGAGGCTGACTTTAGACCATTTACCAACTCAATCAGTTGCTATGAATAACCTATTCCTCTCCAATATCAATTCATACTAGAAAGCTTTTGTGCTGCAACAATGACAAACCAATACTATTGATATCATCTCTTTCCTACCAGATCAGGTTATCTCAGAATATGTTTCCAGCTTATTAACTTCACATAAGAGTTCTGGAGTAGAATGTTGATCTATTAATTGGCTCCATTATGCTGATTAACTGTTTATGAGGCTGTTAAAATCATTATCTCAAAAAAGTGATATTCTGAAGAATGAAAAATTACCTACCCCTTCACAATCAAATTAAACTGGATTTCTTGCATGTACATTGACTATGCTAGGCCTGGATGCCTTACCTGAGGGAATTTACTGGCAGGAAAATCCTGATCTACAAGTTATTTGACTTAGAGCAGTCAAACCTTGCACCAAAGCACACATAAGCAAAGGTCATTAGGTGGTGTGTTAATCTGTTTGATCTGGATTTTTAAAACATTGATTTAAAAAAGGAAGAATTGAACATCAAACAAAGGAGTTTGGGATAGGGCCCAGTAATCCTGAGATTTTGTTCACACACTGACTTAGGAATAAACCCTACTCAAGGTAGCTAAATACTCTAATTTGCAAATAGATGGTATACGCCTACAGTGCAATGCATTTTTGCTAGATACACATGATTCAGCCAAAGCTAAGCCTTCTTTCTGAGGCTATACTGCAAAGTAGAAGAAGCCTAAGGACATCAGGAAATATTTCCCATCAAATTTAGTTGGATTTACTTCTCAGTAAACATATAGCAGAACTGCCTCTACAAGCCAGGGTCAGGTTGCCCAACCAAATGGCCAAAATAAAAGCAGGCTTAAGCCTCCGGTCTGACACAGGTACACCTATTGAAGAATAAGATCCATTTACTCATCTGTATTGACTTATAATTTAAGGGCACAATTCTATGTATGCTTAAACAGAAAAAGGCCAATGAATTGCAGGACTCTTTTCCTGTCTAAACAAGCATACGATCGCACCCGTAGCAGCACAGGATCAGATTCGCCATCTTCTCTGTCAGTACACAGGATGTTTTTGTTTGCTTCCAAGTGCTTCTGTTTGGTTGGATCTTGCCTTTCAGTATTAGGAACATCTCATTGTTGGACCAACCACAAGGAGAGCACATCAGAACTTGCTCACTGATTTTGCAAGTCTGTAGACTGAATGGGGTCTGCAGGACTGTCTCTGGAGAAAAATAACAAATGAGTATCTCACTGTCCTGGTGGGATGGGATGAGGTGTGGGGCAGGACTGCAACTTTCCAATTGTTCACCTTGCAGAATAACCCAAAATGTAATGTTGAGACGTTGGGCACCCAGGTGTTGAACTGAAAAGGAGCAGGGAGCCAAGGAGTCAGTGCTTCTTCCAGAAGAAACTAATCTCCTTTGAAGGGTGAGTTCCTATGCATGTTTTAGGCAGAAAAAGTCTGATCACTCCCAGCAGCCCTCCAGACAGCCACAGCAGGAAATGTAGGACTTTCCTCTGTCTAAACATGCATAGGATTGCACCTTTAAAGTTGTTGTTTTTAAGAGGCAATCCTTTAAAAAAGGAGGAGGAGATCACAATTGCTCTTGAACTCACTTCAAGTGCAGTCCTATGCAAGTTAAGTCAGAAAAAGACATGCCTGAGCCTGCATAACATTATTTCAGGCTTGAAAAAATGCACCTTGAAAGGGTTAACACTCAATTTTGAAAATAACCTCATTTCTGTGTGTTTCCATTTTAACTACATTTGCCCTGGGAAGCATAATACCCAATGGCCATTCTTCAGAGGGCAGAGTGACTATGCCCTGCCCTCTGGGCTCTGGGGCAGTCTGTAAATGTTACAAACAAACAAACATAGTTGACAGCAGTGCCAATCAACAGCAAAGTGACATTTTCAGGTATTAATTTATGAAAAATGAGTCGTTCCATTCCATCATTCTGCAAACCTGTGACACACAACTATGAAGCTCATGACAAAATAGTAACTACTTCCCTCTGCATTTAAGTTCTGCTGACCTAATTTCCAACACATATCAAAAATTAGTAACAACAATCCAGACATAAAGTTTTTCTTATTAATTACAGAACAATCAAAATAAAATTGAAAAACAGAGTTTGCAGTATTCTTTTTTAAGTCATTCATTTCTTTTGTGCAAGACTAACAGGACACAAAGTTATGTTGTCCAACTGAAATCTATGCACAGAAAATGTCCTGTGGCATCTTAAAGACTCATCAATTTATTTTAACATAATCTTTTGTAGCCAGTGTCCCCTTAATTAGATGTGTAAAGTGATAATCTTAAACTGGCATAGGGGGGAGAGAAGCTGTGGGAGAGAGGAAGGTTTAGGAAGGTGAAATGCAAAACAGTACAAACTTCTATGTTCAGTCAGTTACTTGAGAAAGAAGCCTATGCAATACAAGGAAACCTACTTCTTCATGTAGGTCATACAATTAACTGAAATCTTGTTAAATTATCCTGCCCTTCTTAGATTCCAGATGACTCCTTCCATAGATTTAGACAGCACATATATCTCACGCTCCCTGCATTCCAGGCACTGTAGAAACTGGGGTTTTTTTCTCAAGGGTGTCCTGTATCTATGAGCACTCCAAGTGGCTTTTTTCCTTGCTCTATTAAAAGGCTGTGGCTATTGGATCAGAAAGCAACAAATAAAATAAATCATTTTATTGCAAGGGCGGTGAATTACACCAAAGTAGTTACTTTCAAATTGGTGCTACTCAAATATGAGGAGCTTTTCTTGATTTCCAGGTACTTGACTGTCATTCAAATCAATGTGTGATTAGTTGATGATGCTGTTCCCTCTTTTCTTGTGTGCGTTCTAACTGCAAATACATGTACAGGCTGCTGATTACTGAATGCATGAAATCATCAATGGTTTAGTGTATTTTGTGTTTTCCTAATATGGAAGATGGTTATTTGCTTAAGGTATTTATATTCTCATCCTTTCAATAAAATTACCAAGACTGCCTATGACATTTAAAAACTTTAAGAGCAAGTTTTAAAATATAAACATTAAAAACAGACATTACTAAAACCAGTAAAATCGCTGGTCGTGTTTTATACTGTTCATGTTCACTCACTTTTGCTATAGGCCCTATCTTAATCAAATGGTTCTGAAGGGCTTTAACATGTGCAGTCTATGTGTACATGCATGTGACATTTGCTCTGGAGGCACAGCACATATGTGCGCGCGTGTGTAGAAACATTTACTTAGAAATAAGTGCACCCTTCCACCCACACCATGCACTGCAAACCCAGTCACTGAGAGCACATCAGTGATATCATCTTGTTTCTTGCAGAGCACATCCGAAGTGTGGATTTCAGATGTGGGGCTCCCCCTTAAGCATCTGTGTAGTAAGCTCTGAGTTTGTTCTGAAACAATGACGACAACCAAGGGGTTGTATACACTGTTAGTCTAAGTTAGATCCCCTTTCAAAAACTAGGACTATCACTGGATACAACCCACTGGACAAGATAGGATTTTTGGGTTGCAGCACTAAGCATGTTTAGACATAAATAGTCCTGCAGTTCCCTTGAGTCCCCCACTCACCAGCTCATGTGAGTTGTTTAACAAGGGAGCAATGAACCTAACGCACAATTCCATTATTATGCTGCTCATGGGCTGATCACTCTGTTTAGGACAACTCAGCTGCTGCTAAACCACTAGACCATTTACTTTGGTTTACATTTTAGTGTTTACTGTCGAAGACACAGATGTGACATTGCTGTAAAGAACTTGACTGATGCAAAACATGTGCAAATATTCTACTGTGGCTAGTGATGATGCTACCTGGGAGGAGAACCACGGTTGATTTTGCTGGGATTTTAGATCTGCTTCACACATTACATGGCAGTGGACTGACACCCGCATATTCATTCTATATCACAAAGCTTAGCCACAAGCCTCACCAAATTAGCTGGGTGCATCATTTGACTTGATGCTGGGTGGGGGAATGCCCATCTTCCTGATGCCACTAGTTTTTGTGCATGGCTAGAGCTGGAGAGGGACCATCATTTTATCTAAAACCACATTGGATAAAAAGGTGCTTCGGTGCCTTTTGAGATTTGCATAAACTCTTTGAATGGTTATAATAATTATATTTTAAAACCTTTCTCCCCTCCCTCTTTTTCACATGCACAGACACATACAGCTCATACATTATGGGCCATATCCAATGCTAATCCCATTGAAATAAATGGTACTTAAATTAACAATGGACACAAAAGAATAACAATGCATGATACCAACTTATTAATAGGTGCCTCTAACCAAAGAATTGACTGGCAAAATGTAGGCAAAATGATTATTAAGGTATTTTCCATTCTCTCGCCCCACTGGCCCGGGATCCAAGTGCTGATACTTTTAACAGTAGCTAGACCCCATACTTTTTATGGATGGTGGAAAAGCTTCACCCATTGCCTCTTCCAGCCTCCAATTAGCTTTCCTAGATTACATCTTGCACAGCTCCCAGTTTGCTTCTGTCGATCACCCTGCGCATGGACTCCCTGCTCTTTTACTTTTCTACCTCCCAGAACAACTTCCTCCTCCTCCCAGCTCCTCTTCCCCGCCTTCCCCATTTGTTGACTGTGTTGATTCTAACTGCCAGGATCCCTGACCACCGGCCATGTGGGCTGGAGCATCCTGGGTGCTGCATCTGGAGAGCATCAGGTAAGGATCACTTCACTCAGCTTTCCAGATCTCGGCCTGCTGCATCTAACCTCCCCTTGGGTTTATTTTGCCATTGAAAGCTCTGTCACCTGAGCTACTGGGATACTTGTGAACCTTTCTTGTCACACACATCAGCACAATGAATCAGCAACAGAAGTGTGTAATTCAGCATGGACTCCCACCACCACACACACGCACTTTTACACTACAGCCCTACCTGCACTCATTTGGAAATAAGTTCTGGTGCAGTCTGCGATACTTTATTAATTTTTATATCTTTCTTTCAAATATTTTGGGAAATAATCAGTTCAATTGATTTTTGCAAGTTGTTTTGTGCAAGGGTCAGGTTCAAAGCAGCCCTGTTGTGAGCCGCCCCAGGCTTTGTTGCGATGGGGGCGGCATAGAAATGTTTTAAATAAATAAATAAAGCCTAAAATAAACATTCTAATAAAACTGGTAGGTGTTTCATTGATATATGTGTTCACACACACACACACACACACACACATATACACAAATTGAAAGCAAATAATCAGCAGTCCAAAAGGTGAGCTCCAGAATTTAGAAAGATATTGTCAAACCCCAAGTTGTAATCTGTACATAAGTGAGTTACACACAGGAATTTTAAGCTGTCATATTTCTTGGATCACTTTTATGAGGAAGAAGCAACTCGATCACCTCCTGCAGCCACAACCTCCCCAAATGCTGTGCTTCACATGAGAGTCCTTCCTCTGAGTGCCACCTCTGAGGGAGACTTGGTGGCCAGCAACAAGGAAGAGGGACTGTACTATGGTGGCTCCCCAGTTATGGAACAGACTCCCCACTGGGGCCCTCCTGGCACCAACCCTAGTTACCTTTCAGCACCAAATTCAGACTGCCCTCAATCCTGGACATGCAGTCAGTCACTCTAAATAGACTATAATGGGGGGGGGGGAATAATCAGCTGCATTTAACAGGCCTTGTCTTAATATTTAATCGCTAGCATTATTCTTACATAAAACTTGTCTTAGTATTAACTTGTCTTAGTTATTTAAATAATTTAAATCGGGGGTTAAATTTCTTTTGTGAAATGTTATGGTACTTTTCTTAGTTGTATTTTATGAATCACTGCAAACTGCCCAGAGAACTTAATCCACTAAATTGTACAGACATAAAATTAATAATACTGAATCTCAATTAATTGACTAAACTTTAAGCAACTGAATCTCCATAAATTTGCATACGAAGAACATATGAACATAGGAGAAACAAAAGCTCATGCATGCATAAACCTCCATGGGCAGCAGCGGTCTTGGTGTGAAAGGAAAATACTCTTCTCAGATAGTGTCTGTAAAAAAAAATTAACACTTTTTAAAGAGAATGATGTTGCCTCATTAACTGGGAATGCCTTTTTAGCTGAAGGGGAATGCTGGGAGTTGAATGGCCTTTTTCTTGAGTAAAATTGTACACTAAAATAATTTTATAGATAATCCAATAAGTATGCTTGTGGTTCAGATTGGGGTGGATTTTTTTTCGCCATGTGAAGATTGCTTGGACATTGCTCAGATAACTGCAGTTGCTTTTCCTAGCAAACCTTTTTGGGTGTATGTCCTTCTCTGAGGCTGCAAAGTAGGCATGCAAAAGATGAAACTGTTAAACTGATATCCCAGTTCTATGAAGCATGTCTACTCAGAAGTAAGTGTCAGTGAGCGCAGTGGGACTTACTCACAGGTAAGAAAGCAGGTAATTATATAATCACACTAAGTGGTGAAAAAACTTAGTGTTTTGGTCACCTTAGTAGCCTGCTAATGAACTGCTAAATGGATTGATTTCTCTCAATAAGCCCACATGATCTTTTTAAAAATTCAAACTGGATTAATTACCATTTTGCTTTCATACATATATCTTTATCCAGATAGAAACTGAAGTAAATGCTCAAGCCGGCAAATGTTAGTTGGGGTCAGACTTGACCCTGAACTAATATCAAATAGTTGCCAGTTAGATCTCGAATGGAAATATTTTGCTTGAAAATTCAAAGTTGAGGCTTTCAAAGTGAGATGTTTGCCTTTTGAATTCACCTATTTTAGAGTAGTTGGCATTTCAGGGCTGCTTGACAAGTGTCAAATATTAAAGACAGCATCACCTGCCAAATGTTAGTGCCATTGCACGCCAAGTTAGGGCCACGTGCTGTCAAAGACAATATCCCTCTGCATTCTAAGCCAGCTGTCATATATTGCCCAGTGCCAACCATTAGAGGAGGATGGACTAGACAAATGGAAGATAATCTCAAGATATATTCAAGCAACTGACAGGGGGATATCTGGAAAATATCTGGTATCAACAGTTTCAGGGGAAAATAAGTCAACAAAAATATTTCAACTCTACTGAAAAGTGACTTAGCTGTTCTTATCAAATCATACTTAGAATACAAACAGGGGCTTTAATGGGTTGGTGCAGTTCATTTCTTTCATTGCTGTGTTATGTTACATTGATTAAAACTGATTTTAATCTGTGTTGTGTTGTTAGTGCATTGAGAACCATTTTGTGAGGGAAAGGGGGAGATAAATTAAATTAAATGGAGAAATAAGGAGAATGGATAATACTGTTCTAACTCAATCTTTCCCAACCTGGATGTGTTGGTACTACAATTGCCATAATCCTACCATCAGCAGAGCTTGAGGGTGGCTGTTCTTGCTGAATTTCAGGATGCTCTGAAGACGAGATTCAAAGAACTATTTTTAATGTTCAAGGGAAATTTGGGCTTAGGTTCCTTCTCTGGACAATCAGTCCCCCAGCCGTGTAGCAAACCTCTTCGGAGAATGTGGAAAAGTTGAAAATATTGTTTGGCATAGGAGGTTGGCTGTTGTAAACTGCCCAGAAAGCTGCGACTATTGGGCAGTATAAAATTATATAATAAATAAATAATTTAGATGATTGAGTCCCATCTCCTGCCCAGAGAAGAAACCTTGCTGGGGCTGCCCAAGCCCCTGAGTGCCTGATGTTGGTCTGCAGACCAGGCTTTTTGGCAGAAAGATGGGATGTAATTAAAATTGTTTTTAAGTTATGGTCAGAGGCATGAATAGTGCTTTTTTATTCTTCTGCAGAAGAACTTGTTAGGTTACATGCATCTTAAACTAGAAAGTAATAAACTATGGTTAAAATTAATGAATTCTTCCTGCAAGCACAATGGGACACACTTATGCATACACGCACCTGTGCTAAATACTTTGGGTATAAGTCATCAAAGAAAAAGTCCCATGCAAGTCCCACTGGAATGAATGAAAACTGAGCAAGAATACTGATATATATTCACTAAGCTCACATTTGTTTCGATGGAACTAATGGCTCAAGCTTTACAAGATTTTAATATATTTGGTGTGCTGCATTAAGCACCATTTTTGGCAGAAAAGACCTTGTATAAATGCTTGAAATAAATGCTGAATCCTATACTGCCTTTTCTGGGAATCATACCCATTGAACTCAATGGGACTCCTGAGCAGACAAGTATCATTTGTAGTGATAGCCCTCTTAGATCACTCGCCCACGTACATCCATGTCTCCCCCAGTACATTTCTTTGGGAAAAAACACCACCAAAACTAAATCCTATTTCCACATGCCTTGAGGCCGAGGCTGCCAATAGGAAATACCTAAACAGAAACCATATACACACGCATGTGACAAAATAGAGTACTATTTATGCAGGATGTAAGAAATCTCAAACTTAAGGCAGATGAGTATTCACCTGCTACAAATTTGTGTCACTCTTCACATAGAGAGATTCCCTGCCTTTTACCAGTTTAGTCCAAGTGCTGGTCAACTGGAGAGAGCGCTTATTCCAGAGCCAGTGTATATTACGACCTGAGCTCAGAGCCTTCCCTTATTTCCCGAAGATGTTTCAGGAGAGGCTACCCAATTTCTTTTTAATGACTTTGTTTAAGCTGTTGAGCAGGGCTGAGGGCTAGTGCTAGCCACCAAAAAGATCAGCGCTGTAGCCCTCAAGGCACACATACGCATATACTAAACCGCATATTTTTTTTCTGGGCCAACGGGGTGCTTCTCTCTCTCTCTCTCTCTCTCTCTCTCTCTCTCTCTCTCTCTCTCTCTTCTTCTTTTCAATGTGATCTGCCCACAGGAAAAGGCCTGTTTGAATTATGCGCCCTACCAAGAAAGTTCTGAATGAGTGTTTTGTGGCACATAAAAGATTAGCACATTTTTCTGGTGTGCTTTCATGGACCAAAGCCTACTTCATCAGATGGATGAAAGCTTATGCCAGAATTAATGGGTTATAGTCTTTAAGGTGTCCAAGACCTGGTCTCCTCTACTGCAACAGGCTGACCAAGGTACCCTTGAGAAAATTATAGGGATTCTTCCCCCTCACCTCCACTTCTGCTATCTATTCGAACAAAGCCCTTAATGCAATATTTGCAGAAAGGTGTGACCCAGGGAGCACAAAACGCAGGACTCGATAACATTGTGCAGGCAGACAGAAAGTTGTTCCCAACTGCCCTTCCTGGAACACACTCACTACGGGAAAGGAAACAACACCATCTCAATCAAATTTCTGTTCCCTCTGGAGAAGAATTCATACTAGGTGCCAGTAGGAGTGGAACTCACTATGAAGCTAATACATGCTCGGCTGTATCACTAGGCAGGACTGTAAATTACTATGTGAAACTGACACATCGTATATTATGCCAGCTGGATAGTTACTTATTATGAGGTACCAAATATGTTTTCAGAAATGTACAGTCCAGACAAATACCATTACTTAAGGTAGATCCCACTGAATTAAATGAGGCTTATTCTGGAATTTGCATAGTACCTGAGATTGGTGTTGTGGCCAGTATAAAGACACAACGATACAAGACATGGATATTAGGGACCACCATGGCACGCAGTTTAAATTGCTTTACTTTCATAAGGCCACGCAAGCCTGTTTTTGGTTACTCCTTTCAAAGTTGCAACAATCAAATTTGCTGCCATATCCTATGTATCTTTACTCAAAAGCAAATTCCATCTAACTCAGGATTCTTCCCACTGAGCGCAATAGGATTGCAGGAGTTCGAATAGTTCTTAATCCAGTTTAAATTTGGGAAGAGAGATTGCTTTCATTTCAGTAGAACTTATTTTAAAATGTGTTTTTAGGGTATATATAATTTAATGGCTTAAGGTAATCAATATAAATAACTCCAGCTGACTTTTTGTAAGGTGGAAAGTTCAGACAGGTCTACTTGGAAGATTAAGTCCTATGGTTTCCATAGGGAGCAGTTGGTCCTTATCCAGATAAACATATTCAGGATCCAGATGCATACTGTGCTTATGCAACTCTTACTTAGTGCTCCAAATTAACAACCAATGGCTCTAGAAGTGAATGCACAGCTCCATCCATCTCAGAAGCAGCCGAATACCTTAGGCCAGGTAAAGGGTGCAGACTTGGGTTTTGCTCCCCATCAGCAAAGGGTACCACTAGAAGCATTTTTCTGCAGCCAGATCAACTCCTTTTCTAGATATGCGCTAATATGCACATTTAAAAGTTATGCCCTGTGGCACTTTCTTTCACATGCCATGCTAAAACACAAACATCATTAAAGCAGAAGTATTTGATCCACATTTTGCTTTTCAAAAGGTCTGTGGGAAAAAACCTGGAGTTTTGTTTCAGGTAAATGCATTTAGAACCTGAGTGTAAACCTTGATTCCTTCCTCACTGAACTTTGAAGATGGATCCTGCAGACTTTTCTGTCTTGGAAATAAGCCCCTCTGAATTCAGGGAGTTAACGACACAGGTTCGCTGGTTCGAAATTGTTGCTGAATTTGTTCTGGGAGCAGCAGACTTTCAGCAAAGGCTTCCCACCTTTGGGGAGACCTACCTGTGAGCGTGGACTTCGAGAGTCTCTTAATGCAACATGGCTTCAATAATGTAAACAGGCTCTGATGCCTCTAGAATTGTGATCCTGAAGTTGGTTTAGATGGAGAAGTGCTGATATTCCCTAGGAAGTGAGTCCCACTGTATTTAGTGGGGCTTATTTGCTAGTAAATACGTTTAGAACAGTAATCCCAGCAAAATCAGTGGATTAGTACCAGGCTATAATCTATTGTTAAGGCAACTTAAGTCCTATTCATTTCAATATCCCTGTTTTAAGTTAGAACAACACTGGATAGAACCTATACTCTTTCGGAAGCTTGTCCCACTGCTTTTAATATTTCTTAATTTAATGCAATAATTCCATTGGTAACACTCTTTACTGAAAACTATTTCAGTCCCAATAGCTTCACGGAGAATAATACAGCTCAGGGAAGCAATTTCTTTCAGCCAGGATTTTAAAAACCCAACACACACAGGGCCACGTCAAGTCCAGTTCTGCTGCCGCAGAGCTGGGTGCACTGAATCCGCTCCCAGGTGGTGTAAATTCAGAAGCAAACAACAGAGTGACTGGTTTGTGGGCCTGCTTTTCCCAGGCTCCCACCAGCATTCCTGCTGGAAAGAATTTCCAGAGGAAAGCAATGTCTACGAAAGCCTGCAGCAGAAGGCATTTGGTTATGAGAAGGTATGAGAAGACCCTTTGCTGCTGGAAAGTGGTTGCTATTCGGGCAAACTAAGGCTCTCTTGGCAGTCTTCATTTTTGTTCAGATAGCTTAACCAGGTATGACTTAATTACAGATACCCTAACTACCCATGCATGGACTTAACTACAGGTAACTTAATTGAGCAGGAGATGAGAATTAGTTTAGATCCTGTTGTAATGGAGCGATGTAAATGAGAAAACAGTCCCTTTCCTTTAAAATTAGAAAAAATTCTGATGATCCACACACCCACTTAAATGGAAGTAACTGGGTTTTCATCATTTAACATTATTTTAGTTTTAATTATTCAGGTGGTAAACAATCGTTCTGTCCTCTTCACATGGACTGTTTATAAAGCAAAGACTAATTTTACCAATTTCAGTTCAAGTATGTTGGCCCAGATTCCACCAGAAAGGGGTTAATATGGTGTGTGAGGGCACAGATTTCTGTCCCTATGTTGAAATAAGGTAAAAACATAAACCTCAAATAGTTCTACATGATTGCCTGAATACTTTTAGTGCAATTGATTTCAACCAAATATGAGATAGATGGAAGCCACAGCCTTGACCTTCGAAGAACTGAGTGGGGCTGTCAGAGGGCAGGGAGTTTTGGAGGCCTTTCATTTATGGGGTCACCATAAGAGAACTTGGCGGCACGTAGTAACACTAAATTAATTTCAAAGGAAAAATATGCATGACGTAAAACTGGAGAAACAGATGTGCACATATGCCTTAATAAAACCGCGTATTTTGCCACCTTCAACCACCTTTTAGCCATATGGTTTGTGAGAGTAAAACTGTTAACTTTAGGACTAACCAATGGATTGTGGCATAAATTTCCATGGCCAGTGTGCCTCTCCATTAGATGCAAAAGCCGCTTTTACATTTTAACCAAAGTGAATGGGACTAGATTCACTGTGGGCACAGTGGGGCATAATCACGTTCTGCCCCCAAACTGATGGGTGCATGAAAAGAGTAGGAGCCCTGGCATGGGTTTAGAATTTAGATCCAACCTTTCATTCAGAGCTGCCATCTTTACAATGGGCACTGATGGAAATATTGAAAGAAATTAACAATTTATTTTAGCAAAATGGTAAACAGTGAATGCCTTTGTCTATCCAAAGAGCCTTACTTCGAAAATAGCTTGTTTTGCTTAGCTTTCATTTAATCCTACTTTAAAATTAACTTTAAATACTAATTTAAATGTCTACTTTAAAGTCCCATTGAGTCCAATGAAGTTTGTTCCCCAGTAAGCCAAAGATCGCCATTAATGCGCTCTTTCATTTCTGCTCGCTTCCTATTACATCTGAAAATAGAACCTCATGTGCTCAAACAGACTGGCTCTACCACAGAGCAGAAGAGGCGAAAGAGATTTTGCAAAGGAAATGCAAAATATATTTCCGTAATAATAAGAGTAGTAATAGCAGCAGGATATGCAATCTAAGTGCTATGCAAAGACACATATGCCTACAAGAAACTAGGTGTTGTCATTGAAGTGCCGGAACTTCAACCAGGAAGGGGCTCAACCAATGGTGCTGTCAGGCCAAGGGTTCCAGTGGAAATGGAACCTACACACACCCTGCCACCACGCCACACAATGCACAGGAGCTCCCATTTGCAGCAGGGCTGGCTTACCATGTGCTGAAGCAATGCACAGAGCCCCCCTTCCCCAAAGAAAACCGCTGGCCACAAGTGCACCGCCAGTTTCAAGATCCAGAAGCACAGCCATGTTAAGCCCTCACAGCAAAGCAACCAAGCCGGCCTCCCATCCGCTGCACACATTTACCTAGAAATAAATGTCAGTAAACTCAGTGCACTGATTTATTTGATTTATTACATTACTAGACTGTCCCTCAAAAAATTCTCCCCATCCATGCCTTATGGATTAATAGGGCTTCCTTCTAAGCAGACATGTCTAGGATTCAATTTGAAAGAATCCTGTGGAACATTAAAGACTAACAGCTTGGTGGTAGTGCATGGCAGTTGTTCTTTTTAAGGTCCCACATCGATTATTCTAAGCACTGATTTTAACTGCACAAGAATCCAGTGCAGCCACATCTCCAGTTCTTGGGCACCTCTCAGAATTTTCCTAATGGAAAACAAAAGTTTCCATTCCCAACTGCACACAACTTGCGTTTCCACTGCACTTTTTGCACAAAGTATGTCCAGCTGCTTTTTAGAAGACTACTGGATCCTTTAAGACCCCAAAAAGGGAATTGTTTCCCTTTGGACTGAATCCTAAATGCGCTTCAAGCCGTGCATCTCTGAATCTTTATTCAGGTATATCATTCCTCTCATCTCAGTAGCCCTTTTTTAATCAAGGGAGGATATCTGCCAAGAGACGCTTACCTTTGGAGTAAGCCCCCTGGGACACAGTGGGGCCCCTTCTGCATAAAGAGGCACAGGACTGTGCAGGGAATGTGTTTAGGATCGAGATGCTCAAGGGCTGGACCTGTTCTCCATTATCATCCCCCCTCCAAGCAAACGTCCATGTCCCCGTCAGGCAGCAAGGCCAGATGCTTTGGAGAACAACTTCCATCATCCATGACCGTGCTGGCTGAGGATGCAGGGAGTGGTAGTCTACCTCATCTGGAGGGGCACCCGGTTGTGGGGGGCGGGGAGGGAAAAGGCTGCCACGTCAAAGGCAGCGCCGTCCGTTCTTCCTCAGTCTGAGCCAAGAGGGGTCCGAGGGGAGAGGAAGGGGTCTCTTACCCGTGCCAGCCCATTGTCCCTTCCAGGCGTGGGATTTGGTGGATTTCATCCAGGGGAAGGGCAGCTGGACTCTCGGCTCCTCTAAGCCGCCGGCGTCCGTGCCGTCTCCAAAGGGCAGCGCTTCCTGGTGCGGGTGAGGGAGCTGCGGGGGGTGGTGGTGGGGGTGGTGGTGGTGGAGGTGAGGCATGCCTGGATCTTCCGTGATGGGGGGCACCTCGTACGGGGAAATGTCTGGAGGGCTGCCTTGCTCCAAGCTCCCCAGCACGTTCGCGTAAGGGGGCTGCGGGGGCGGCGGCGGCGGCGGCTGCGCGGGAGGCTGGGGTGGAGGCTGCCTGCCCATGTACAGGCAGGCTGGGGGGCTCGGGCTGTAATCCTGGGGCTGCGATCTCTGAAAGGCGCACGGCTCCTTGTAGAGCTGGCTCGAAGCGTAATACTGCTCTTCGGCGTTCATGGCTCCCGGGGCGCTCGGAGAGCCGCGCACAGCTCGGCGCAGGTGGGGCGATGCCTTTGACAGGTTCGCTCCACCTGCCCAAGGTGCTGAGGGACCCGGGGACCGGGACACCTCGGGGGCTTTCCGATTGGCTCCCTTGCAGCCCACGTGGGAAAGGTGCACACCCCCATTGGGCGGCCCCTTTCCAATAGGAAGCGGGCTGCCGAAGCTCGAGCCCTCGGACTTTCTTTCGCTTTCTGCATAGCACAGAAGGGTGGGTTGTTTGGAGTTTTGCTGGGTTGATCGTAGCAACGCTTCACCTTCTCCACAACGCTGCTGCATTTCCAGGCACCACGTGGTTATACTCTAACCGCAACTGAGCCTGGGGAGCAAAGGGGTTATCCTTGGAACGTTGGCGTGATAGTTAAAGCAAGAGGTTCTGTGAGCATGGACAGAGTGGAACTTAAGGCATAACAAAGCAAGAAGCTCTCAACGTGAGCCAAGTGGAAACTGAGGCCTAATAAGTAAAGCAAGAGGCTCTCTGAGCATGTGTAAAGTTTAACACATGGGTGTAATAACTCAAGTATATTGCCCTCATGTGTACAGTATTTGTAGTAAGTTCAATAACAGAGTATCTGTAATACAGAATTAGAAAAAGGATTTCTGACTGTGTGTGCCAATTATGCAGTTAATTCTTTTTGTTTAGAGCCTGATCCATGAATCGATGTTGTTGAATGTTAATTGCTGTTCTTCCAGTCTTAAATTTTCTGTGTTAGTTTTCAGGGCACAAAATGCTGTATGCACAGCTGAAAAAAATGTGTGTTGAAATGAACTGACTGGATCATAAAAATGCAAGCTCCAGGTTTTCTCAGATTGTGGCTTGTAGTAGCATCCTTGCTGTCTATGAAAGCAATCGCAAAACTCACCCTGGATTGTTCTGGGATCTGTCCAGATGCATTTGTCTTACCTGCTGCTTTGCAGAGTCAAATGGAATGCATATGTTCCCAGTCTCCACTGCTGTGTGTTTATGGAGGTAGGTGAGAAGCATGTGGTGTAGGAAAAAGGGCATCATTGCATCAGGAGGACCAGCCCCTCTTCCATGTTGTGGAACAGGGCAGCTGGCAGGGCTCCGCTTTCACTCCCATTTATTCAAGCTCAATCAACAAGTGTCCAGAATTGTTGAATTTTAAGCCTCTAGCCTGGGAAACCTGTTGACCTGAGTGAATTCTATCAGCCAGAGATTAGAAAAGGCCACTGGCTGCTTATCACTTTTCTCAGTTCCTGCAGCAAGTGAGCAAACAGAAAAGAAACATTTCCTAAGACAATTGATAGACTATGCTCTTAAAATGAATACTACTGATGGTAATACCAAAACAAAACAAAAAACAAACAAAATAGTCTGTGCTGGCATGCATATGTGTTGTTTTGTATTTTATTTACATTTATTTACTGTGCAGTCCTAGGAATATTTAGACGGTAAAAGTCCTCTAGCTCCCAGAATGCCTCAATCACCCTTGGTGGCTGGGAAATATTGGGAGTTATGCCATTTTTTATCTGTCTAAACATGCATAGGATTGTTCTCTTACTTTCTAGAAGTTTGAGTATTTTTAGAATGCAATCTTCAATAATTTTACTAGATGAAAGTTTTAAATGCAAAATATCCAGAGTTAAAACTTATTTAAATGCACCCCAAATTTAGTACCTTTAGGCTTTTAATTTGTTAAGCAGACTTTATTTGTGTGCTCACTGCTTCTGTATAAATAATGTCCTTACAAGAGGAGACCAGTTTTGGGGAGGGGGAACATGGCAATAGATGATGCTTCTTCTTCCAGCGGGAGATCCTCCAGACTTGACCCCATCTGGCCAGCACGTAAGAGAATGTTCAAGAATCACAACCTTATTTTGCTTAACTCGCCCTAAATCTCCCTTCAGCCTAGCCTTCCCCTGACCTGATACCCTTCAGATATTTTGAACTTCAACTTCCGTCAGTCCCAGTCAGTATGGCCAGAGGTCAGAAATGCTGGGAGCTATTGCCCCAAGCATTTGGAGGGCACCAGATCAGGGGAGGCTGTTTCAGTGACTAGAAATGCAACCTTGAATGGCACCATGCTTAAAAGGGTCATCTAACGGCACTGCAGAAGCAAAGTAAATAGGACTACCCCTGAATAAGTTGAACTTGGTCATAGTCCTGTGTCATTCATATGAGTCCGTGTTACATCTCTAAAGAATACTTCTCAGATAAGTTGCAGTGATGGCCAAAGTGTCTCAACCAGGCTCAGACTTGTACCAATCTATTCCTGCCCAAACTCAGAAAATAGCTTGGTTTATTCTGAGCGCAGCTGGACCATGGCATGACCTGGTGGTGCAACTGAGAGAGCAAGAGGAGAAGGTATGTTTATCCTTGGCAAATAACACCATTTCCAGCTGCAGGGAAAAGCAAGCACAGCAATCAATTGTGCATATCTACTCAGAAGCAGGCCCCACTGAATTCAGTGAATCTTTTCCAGGAACATGAGTATAGAATTCCAGTCTGAAGGAAGATGTCCTGGTTCTAAATAGAAGGAAGGTGTTCTTTATGAGCAGGTAACAGCTACTGAGCTTAAACATAACTCATATTTAAGTTCCTGATGCATAGAGCAGGGGCAGAAAACCTCAGGCCCCGGGGCCCAATCCACCCCACCCCCCAGCTCTTGATATGGCCACATCTTTTATATGTCTCTCACCCACCTGCTGGCAGTTGCTGGCTGGCTTCATGGTTTTTGCACATCTTTTGTCCCCATACTAAAAGAATGAAACACCTCTGTGAAAGAGTTAGTTACTAAGCCTTAAAAATGCAAGTATTTGGAGGTATTTTTGGAATACAGACCCCCCCACACACACACACGCACACACACTTCTCCAAAATGGAATTTGGCCTTGGGTTGAAAGAGATTGAACACCCCATCAGAGAGAGGAAATCCATCCACACGCTGTTAGTGGATATGAGAGATTGGAATGCACACAATTGGTTTGGATAGCAGACCTCCAAAGAGTAATGCTTGTATATCATGCCCGTGACTGTTTCACACAGAATAGTTCCTCCAGTGTTGCTCATCTTCTGCCCTTTCCCATTTGCATTAGAGCTGTCCAGGAAACTGTTAGCAGGACAACTGCTGACATTTAAAGGAATGTGACCCCTTTCTGCAACATTCTCAATGTATTGAGATATCTGCAGAGTGAGTTATACCTTGACCTGGTGTTTCTGCACCACTCAGGGTGGCTCGCAATGTCAGGAAAAATGAGTAAAAACTGCCATAATATGGCTGCTAAAAGTCTGATAACTAAGGTGGGGTTCCTGCTCATGACAACAATCATTTAAAACCACAATAAAATACAATAAAATTCCAAAGAGCAGCAACAAGAAAATAATTCAATAAAAACAGAGGCTCAACAGAAGTGCCAGGATGGAGCAACTGATCTACATGTTGTTTTTTAAGGGATATTTATGGAAGTTTTGCAGTGTGTATATTCCTACACATCTAACAAACTAATTGACTTAATTAATTTAGCCACCTCTGCTTCTAGAGGTGGCATAGGATCAGAAAGTGTGGCGAGATTTGGCCCATAGGATCGCTTATAGTTGGACACAACTGAACACCTGAATAACAAGAACACATCAGATAGTTAACTTTAAAATCTTATAGTCAGAGGGCCGAATAGAATACTCTACAGAAGGATTTCCCAACTTTTTTGGGCTCATGGGAACATTTGAGAAATCAAGAAATTGCTGTGGCCACACCAGAAAGTGCCTCCCTGGTCATATAATGGGTTCTTGTGGTGGCACCCATTTGTGGAACACCTGAAGTCAGGTGCCTACTTCACGGAGTTTTATGTGCTTGACATTTTTTTTTCTTTTTCAGTGCATCTATGGCACTACTTAGACCATCTATATTGATGGCACTAGTTTTAATTCATTGATTTTATTGGTTCATGTTTTTGTCTGATTATATTGTATTTTATCTTGTTTATTTATTATAATATTTCAACTGTATTGTTTTATTTAATGTTATTGACACTTTTATTGCAATGGCTGCCCAGAGAGCATGATGCTAATAGGTGACTTTGATACAAATTTAATAAATTAAGGCTGCCATGGAGGCCAGGGTGGTCAGACAAGCTTTTTGCCCAAGAAACTGTGTGCAATAAGAGCAGGAGTCTAAAATCACATTTTTTTTTACTCCACGGAAGCACAGCAAAATACCCATTTAAGTGTGTACTCCTAGGCATACTTAAATGGAACCAAATGGGTATGACTTTTGCCTAGACCTCCTCAGGCTTGCTCAGTTCATGCTACGTAGGCAAACCTCACTTCTCTTCACCAAAAGGAAAGGAAAATGCTCTGAACCCCCAAAGAAAGGAGTTTCCCCCTTTTCTTGATCCCAGGATCAGCCACTGTATTTCCCATGAGGAGTGGGAAGCTTTGTGGACAGCACTGGAGGTTCCTGCAGGTTGCATGGGGACGCTCGCCCCACAGTCCAGTGCACCTACTCTGAGAGGGATGCTTTGGACATTATCTACCCTATATGTGCAGGGCATGGGACATTTTCATGGCAGGCCCGGGGCATGTGAGAACGGCCAGGCAGGGTGAACTGCAGCCCCGCTCAGCTAGCATAGCCAATGGTGGGGGCAGTGGGTGTTACACCCCCAACAACATCAGGCAGGCCACACATGTTATGCAGAGTGACTGTATACAGGAAAAGCAGCTTCTGCAGGACATAAAGCCCTCTACGGCTTGGGCCCTGGGTATCTAAAGGAACGCTTGCGTCCATATATGCCCTCCTGTCCCTTGAGATCAGCAACAGATGCCCTTCTCCGGGAACCCTCTTTGAAGGATATTAGGAGGGTGAATACCCGGAGGAGGGCTTTCTCTGCGGTGGTGCCCCATTTATGGAACGCGCTCCCCAGAGAGGTCCGCCTGGCGCCGTTGTTATTTGTTTTTTGGCGCCAGGCTAAGACCTTTTTATTTAAAACTTATTTTAATTGATAATTTATTGGTATTTATAGGATTTTAAATCTTTTAAGCCGAGATGCGCCGGGTTTTAATATTTTTGTTGTATAATTGTTATATTTGTATATTTTGTTTTTGTCGTGAGCCGCCCCGAGGCTTTGTTGCGATAGGGGCGGCATAACAATGGTTTAAATGAATGAATGAATGAATGAATGAATGAATAGTATGTGCATGCCAGTGCTCTACAGCCCTAGCAGGGGCGGTACAGGCATACCTGGGTACAGGTGGGGTCCTTCCAACAGCACTGTCCCCATTTATGTTCACCACTGCTGCAGGCTAAGTCTGACCCACTAGAGAGCTTAATGAAAAGATATCATCTATGGGCTGGATCTAGATTTTGTACCACTTTACAAGGGGATTTACTGAAATCCATGAGACTTTTTAGTCACGACTTATGTTCCACTGACTTCTGTGGGTCTCACATTTATTTATTTGGAGCTTTTACAGACCATCCCTCTACTGGCGTCTGCTTTTGAGGATGATTAAGTTTGGGTCCCACCCCAGTCTATCAGAGAAAATCATGTGCAGATATACCACAGGGTATTGGTCTATTTGTGCATACATAGATCAAGTGTCTATGTGACGTGTGCTTTTCTCCAGGGAAAAGGACACCTGGATACCAGCCCATTGGCAGAAAGAGGGAGAGAGCGATCACAACAGAGGCAAAGTTTTGGTTGCTGTGGTGTGTCGTTTTTGCTGCGGTGTGCTACTGCGGTGGAGCCTCACCTGTGAATGAGCTCATTGTACAATAGATGCAGCAGGAAAGAGTGCATTGATTAGGTCAGGGATAGTTTGGGAGCCTGAAAGAGGTTGACCCCTGGAGATAAATAATCTGCTCCTTCCCAGCTGGGGCTGGTTGACTTGGCAACGAGGCTATGACAAGGCGGAAAGCTGCCCAAAGGACAAAGATCATTCCCCTTACCTGGTCTGCTTGCTTGTACTTGGTTCTCACTCATATGTAACTTGTGCTGACTTTGTGCCCTTTATTTAATGTCATCTGCTCTCAAAATGAAACCCATCTCATGTTGCTTCAACATCACGTCTGGTTTCTTCAAATATGATAGAAAGAGAAGGAAGGAAGGAATTCAGGCTGGCAAAAAGAAGGGATAAATTTCAGTTGGTGGTGGTTGAGGAAGGAATGAACACAACTGGTTTCATAGAATCATAGAATAGTAGCATAGGGAGGGCCAGAGGGTCCAACCCCTGCTCAGGGCAGGGCACCAAGTTCAACCTTCCCTCTCAGTTGGCTGCCCAGCTGCATCCTGAATGCCTCTGGTGTGGGAGAGCCCACCACCTCCCTAGGTCATTGGTTCCATTGTCATACTGCTCTAATAATCAGGATTTTTTCCCTGATATCTAGCTGGAATCTGGCTTCCTGAAACTTGAGCATGTTAGTCTGTGTTCTGCACTCTGGGATAGCCAAGAAGATACCCTGACCTTCCTCTTTTACTGCTCTGTCTTATATGCTATTCCACTGCTTCCACACGATCTCTACCTTCTCCAGGTATCTAAGCATGCCCAGACAGGCAGGTAACCCAGAGATTGTGGGGTAGGAGGTGGGCTAGGAGGTGGGGAGAGGCTTCAAACAATGGGAGGGGGACTGAATTGGGATGCCAAGCCAGAACCACCCACATGGCCGTTTGTGGGTTGGTTGATGTTTTAGGACATGACCATATCCCCTGATGTCACAGGATGTGGACAGTCCTCCTGATGTCTTCATATGGCAACACAAAGCACTGGCAGGAGCTCCAGCTGATGTCTTATGTCAGAAAATGACATCACTCATATCATGTCTGATGGGAGAAGGTATGACTGGAGCAAAGCCAAAAATGTGGCTGGGACACTCCAGCCATGTCCTCCCCAACTGGCAAAAAGCATCCTATGGGGAGTCCAAGGGTCATGGAATCTCCCAGTATCTTTAATTAATGAGTGGAGATAACGAGAATTCTTGTTCCCAAGCCCTAGGTAGACTCCTGGGTTGTGGACTAGTCAAGGGATGGGCCTCACAGAGGGAGTCAACGCCTCCATGACCTACAGGGGAAAGTCCATGTTCTGGATTCTGCCCACAGACTAGAGATTTCACTCTTCTGTTTTAATCTTCCCACCTTTGAAACCCTGATGGAGTCAAGAAAAAAGTGTTCCGGCAATTCTAATTAGGATCATCCATGGTGGTGAAGAGGGGAATATATATCTGTGCGCCCTGAGTATTGGCTGCATGTATGTGTGGCCCCAACCCCAACGCATCTCTCGTCACCACATGCAGCCCTCGGGAGCAACAGAGGTGCCCACACGTGGTACAGCACCATTGGATTTCTCCAGCAAGCCATCACTTGCCTCTGAATGTGAACAGACGCTGTGGATGAGGTGACGCAGCAGCTATGTCAATGACGTTAGCTCTTGATCAGATGCAAGCCGTCACTTGTCCACCAGTGAAGATCATCAGGTATATGGCCTGTATCAATTCACAGGTCCAGTTTACTGGCTCAGAGTGTGACAGAACTGAAAGGAAATTTCCACGATAGGCCAGCTGAAATTTAGAGTTTTAACAAAATGTAGAAAACATTACAGTTTTGACTGGTTAGATACATGACTAGAACTGATAAAGAACCTACTAACTTCTGTTCCAAGTTACCTGCAAATTCAGATTGCTATGGTATGACATAAAATATTGTCAGAACTGACTGCTATGTGATTGTCATATGTCAAATGTTGAAGCTGCATATTCTTGTGAATATTTGCACATTCTCTGAATATTTGCACAGCCGGAACGTTTTCAAAGAATGCTTTCCATCAAAAATTCCAGAGGCCAATTCTTTGGGGGCAAGAAGAGAAATGCCCCATTCAAGTCCCACACCAGTCATGGACTCGCAGAGAGCAGAGCCTTTTATATGTCTAATGAGGGAAGTAAGCATTAATAAGTTCAGTTGTGCTTACTCCTAGGGAAGTATTGTTTGCATCCTTCCTATTCTTCTGTCTACAATATGGAGTTTCAGGGCTGTTGTAAAGATAGTTGTTAGTTATACAATGAACAACTCAATCTATAATATAAATGCTAAGTGTTGTTATTCCTTGTGCCCTGTCCTCTATTGCTAGTTCAATAGATTTTTAATCACACTGGGGTGGAGAGGTGCAACTTTTATTTATTTATTTATTTTATTTATTTATGTTGTGTTAACACAGTGCTCAGCACAGCTTGGGTGTGTGCATTTATACATCAGTTGTAAGTATACAGGGAACAATTCCATTCATGTTTATTTCTCATCTTGTTTGTGTGGATTATTGTTTGGCCCATGTGGGTATCGTGGAGATTTTGCTGGCTGAATTGTCCACTAGTTTCCACTGGCCTCCATCTTTGCCCAGGTGGAAGCACATTACAGAGCAGAGCAGCAGATATGAGGAAAAGAAGCAGAATATGAATGCATGGTAATAATAGTACCAAGGACAAGGGCAGCAACAATATGGCAACCAACATCATTTTCTCCGCCAAATTCTTCCATTTGCCAAAGGAGGCTATTCACTCTTTCTAATGTGAGTGACTTATTTAATAGCAGCCTCCCCTAACCTGGTGTTGCTGCCCAGTGCGTTTGACTTCAAGCGGCATTGTCCAGAGCCATGCTGGCCAGGAACGAAGGGAATTGTAGCGCAACATATGGAGGAAGTGTCAGGTTGGTGAAGGGTAATGTAATGTGTGTCCCACCTTTTAATTATCAAGCCATTAAAGTGTTTTCAACATGTAATTATTGTAATTCTATTTTATGCCATTTTACACAACTATTTTAACTTTCACTCACTGACATTACCTCACCTGATAATTACCTCTCCCCCACTTTCTATAACTATCCTTCCCTCCACCATTTTGTTATTGATTTAAGTAAGCTCACCCTACCGGAAGTCTAGTGGCATATTTTGAAGTGAAGGAGCCCATCAGGACAGTCCATGCCACCACCAAAGAGACTCCAAAAATGCAGGTTGTTTTGCATTTTGCAAAAAGTAAATGCACAAGTAAGGTTATCTGGACCAAGTACCAAGGGCAAAATTAGATTTTTTACTGTCATGTAGTATTTTAATATGATTTTTAGTTTTGGGTTTTTTTAGAAAGGGTTTTGGGGAGCACACTAAGTGGTAAATGATTAAAGGTTAAAAGTGGGATATTTACACTTGAAATAAATAAAGCAAGCAGCATTCCTCATCCCTGAATGTGCGGATGGGTGCCATGGCTTGGTGTTCCCCTTATGGATAGGCCCACTAAGTCCACTTGATTAGGCAGGTATTTCATTTAGGCCTCTCTCACCCCAAAGCCATCCAAAGGCCACTGAGCATTTGATTCAATATTGAGTCATTAAGCAATTGCTCTCCCAAGCCATTTAACAGCAGCCCCTTATAGATAAATACACAGAAGGGCAGTAAAACAATTATAGTAAGGACAGTGAGAATACATTCTATTAGCAGGAGCAAGATAAATGCTACAGCTTCTTGAGTTCTGTGAGACCCCTTTCTGTTTCACACACACACACAATATCAAAGAGGTGAAATGTTCAGGATAGGTTTTAAACCAAGAGCAGAGGGACTCCCTCTGTTAATGGCAAATAATCACCACTAACCAGTAGCGTAGCATTGGAGCCACCCACCCAAAAGGATTCAGGGCTGACGTGTTTTAATAACACATTTTATTAGCAGGGATGCTGATCTCATCTGCCAGCCCTACCTGGATTTGCTGTTCCCTCTGAGTTTAGCTGTCAATCTCACCATTGCTGGGGGCAAATGAATTTTTGTTGTTTTGTGCCATCAAGTCATCTTTTACTTATGGTGACCCTATGTAGGAAGGTCTCCAAGGCACCAGCTTCCTTTATGAAGTCAGTCCATCTCATATTTGATCTTCCTTTTCATCTTCTTCCTTCTACTTTCTCTAGCATGGTTGTCTTCTCCAGAGAGTTTTGCCTTCTCGTGCCGAGTATGATAGACTCCATTTTGGCATTTTTGCTTCTTGGGAAAGTTCTGGCTTGATTTGATCTAGAACCCATTTGTTCAACTTTCATTGGTCTGGGGTATTCACAAAGCTCTCCTCCAGCACCATGTTTCTGATGCATCAGTTCTCTTCCTGCCAGCCTTCTTCACTGTCCAGCTTTCTCCAGCATACATGATGACCAGGAACACAATACTGTGGATGATCTTGGCCTTGGTCTCCAAGGAAGCATCCTTACACTTGATGATCTTTTCTAGTTTCTTCATTGTTGCCCTTCCAAGTCCAGTCTCCTTCAAATTTCTTGGCTATGGTCTCCATTTGAATTGATGACTGTGTTGAGGTATGTAAAATCTATTACAGTTTCATTTTTGTAATTGTTAGCAGTGAAGTTCTGATGTTTTTCTGTGAATATGATTTTTGTTTTCATAATATTCAACTGAAGTCCTGTTTTTGCACTTTCTTCTTTCACATTCATCAGAAGTTCTTTTAAGTCATTGCTTGCTTTCTGCCCATAGTATGGTATCATCTGCATATCTTAAATTATCAATGTTTGTTCTGCCAATTTGTGCTCCTTCCTCTTATTCTAATCCAGCTTTCCTTATAATATGTTTTGCCTACAGCTTATCCAGCAATAGCAGATTGCTCTCTGCTTTGATTGTAATGCAAAGTATTTGGTCTTGGTCTTGAATGGAAAATGCATTCGCTTTGCAAAAGAGCTGTTCCTGGTACAAATAAAAATACTAGAACTGCCTGGGTTGATGATATGTTTCAACATGCTGCCGGAGGTTTGGGCTATGCTTGGGGGCATGGCTATAGGGACAGTCAAGATGAGTGCACTTCAAAAGTCAACACTGCACTACTGCTAACCAGCCCATTTCCTCTCCCACCATGTCTAGAATTGGAGCTTATCCAGTATTCCTATGACTGGGATACCTCCCACATTTCAGGATTAGCCTGTAGAGACATGGGCTGCCCTGTACAGGGCCAGCCCTGTTGTTAGGGAAAGAAACCGGGGAGCTACCTCAGGTGGTGGATGCCAGAGGGGATGGTGCTGGAGCAACTTTCTAGCTGCACAGGTTACAGCAGGGGTGGAGAGGCTTGGTGCCTTCCAGCAGATTTAGCCATTTGAGGAACTATCCAGGTATCACCACGACACTGGGTTTAATCCAGAGGGAAAAGTCCCCTGCAGCCCCCTGCCATGTGCATCTCCAAAGAATGCCTCAGAGCCAATGGGGGCTCAAAGTCATTCACAGGAAAAGATGGACAGAGCTGGAGCCCTTCGCTCTCCTTTGGAGCTATCTCAGCTCCCAGTAGGAAACTGTGTTACTTAGTAAAAACAAAAATTGGGAGAGTTGACATCTAACTGGCAAATGTCGGTCAATGTAAGGAAGTGCAAAATGATGCAGAAAAATTGCCACCCTACCTTCAAGGATAAGCTGGCCGGATCTGAGCTAGTGGTGAACAACCAAGGGAAAAAATGTGGGCGTTTTAGTGGATAGTTCCATGACAAAGTCAACCCAGTTGCATCTGCTGTGACAAAGGCAAACTCCTTCTTAGGTATAGTTAGGAAAGGAATTAAAATAAAACCGTCTATATCATACTTCCCTTATACAAATCTATGGTTCAACTACACTTGGAAAACTAAATATAGTTCTGGTTATCACACCTAAATAAATAGAGCTGGAAAACATGCAGAAAAAGACAACTAAAATGATCAAGGAAATGGAGTGATTCCCCTTTGAGAAATGATTACAACAGCTGAGATTATTTATCTTAGAAAACGGGAGTAAAGGAGACATAACACATCACTTAGCTATTCTATATTCGAAGCAGAATGGACAACTTGTGACCCTCTAGATGTTTTGGCCTACAACTCCCATGATCCTCCACTATTGGCTATTGCTGTCTAAGGCTGATGAGAGCTGCTGACCATACACACCAGAAGCCATAAGTTGCTTACCTTCATTTTAAGAGCAGGTAGGATTACACTGTAGGTGTAGCAGGGCGGCCCTACTGTTAGACAAAACGAGTTGGATACCTCAGGAGGCGAATGCTTGGAGATGGCAGCAAAGCTTGGAAGGAGAAACCTCTATGCCACATGGCCTTCTCTGCGTCTCCTAAGCAAGACTGCCACCTCCACATGTGATGGAGACTGTTGCCCCTTTGTCATTATTGAAGAAAGATTGAATGATCAGGCCAGTCGCCCTTTGTACTTGGAACAATGAGGGACCATTACCTTGTTTCTCCCCTGAGACATCAGAATATCTTGGCCCAGCCATGAATCCTAGAATTCAGGAGTAAACCTCACTGAGTTCAATGAGACCTACTCTCAGGTAAGTGTGTATATGGTTGTAGTCATAAATTGCACCCTATAAAGCTGGTGAAAGTCATGTATAAACCATTTCTTGGATAGAACTGCAATAAAATCCACAGTTTTGCCACTGCGTTTTATGGAACAGGAAAGGTCTACTTCCGTTAAAGAGAACAAAACTCCATGAAATCTCCATTATGACAGCAAAGATGGCCTTCAGGACTGCAAAGGTGTTGGCCATTTCACTCCCTTCTCTACCAGCAATAGGATTTGTTTCTCCCTTCCAAGGCAACCAATCATATTGGTATCTACTCAGACTTTCTTAACGGGTGATCAAGGCTGTGAAGTTCTTGTAAATACTGCTTACTCCATAAAACCCTGATGTCATTTTCACCTGAGCTGTTCTTGCTGGACTGTGGTCCATGCAGCGGTGACAGTGGCACATTTGCTGAAGCAGTGACTATCACACAAAGCAAAGCCAGACAAACAGAGAAAGGGCAATAAAAAGGAAGGTAAATTGATTCTGCTCCGGGGGAGCACCATTAGCTGATGTCCTAATGTGAGACACTCTCTCTAATGAGCATTTCTAAGTAGAACAAACAGTTTCCTTTAAAAGTACATGAATTTTATATGATTTACGGCTAATTCTCTTTAATTCTGCCTGCATGAGCAAGTGATAAGGGAATGTGAAGCCAGTTGACAGCAATGAAAGCTCAGGAAGAAAAAGAGCTCTTGTGTTTTATTTCAAACCAGTATCCAGGCATTGGGTAAATCAAATTGGCATGGTGTTCTGGAAGTCGTAGCACTGCTGTGACACACTGGCAATTTGCGTTATCCTTATTCCAAAATCGTTCTTTAGAACATGAATTTCTCTAGTACTTGAAAGATGCCGTGATTTTTTGTGGTGCTGTTCAGACAATGCAATTGCAACAAAGGGCTGGCTTGTAAATGTATTACCAGATGACTGCAAGATAAAGTGGTGACCACCCATGTGTGGATGAGCTTTCACATACAATGGTCCCATCAGGGCAGGGCTGTGAGGCAGAAGCCCAGCACAGCTGGGCTGTTTCATCAAATTTTGAATTTAGTGAAGTAATATACAGTGCCATCTCAAGATTCCTATTCCAAAGTCCAAAGTCTAAAATGGCCACAGACTGTTGATAGTACAGAATAGATAGGGCAACTTTCTCCAACCTGGTAACCTCCAGATGTTTTGGACTTAAACTGAGACCAGTCCCAGCAAACAAGGACAATGTTTTTGTTTTGTTTTGTGTGTGTTTTAGTCACAAAGTCATGCCTGATCCATCACAAACCCATGGACAACATTCTTCCAAGCTCTCCTGTCCTCCACCATCCCAAGAGTCCACCCAAGCCCACACCCACTGCCCCAGTGACTCCATCTAGCCATCTCATCCTCTGCTGTCCCCTTCTCCTTTTGCTGTCAATCATTCCCAGCACCGGGGAATTCTCCAGTGAGTTGTTCCTTCTCATTAGGTGGCCAAAGTATTTGAGTTTCAATGACAATGGTTAGGAATGCTGAAAGCTGTAGTTCAAAATATTTGGAGGACATCAGTTTGAGGAAGGCTGGGACAGGAGATAAGGATTTGAGGAGTGAGTGGGCAGATTTATTTGTTTAGGATGATCCTACCTTTTTACTAGTAAAAAACAGAATGCAAAGTGACTTTCACCAAATTTTCAATGCAATATGCAACAATTTGCCATAAACATTAATAAAACAAAGACGATCACAGACCTAAAATCACTAAAAGCAGCAACAATAGGATTGCCATTATACAGATTTCTGAGCAGGCAAGTTTAAAGTCTGTCTGTCTGAATACTAAAAAAAGATTTTAACAAGGAGGTAGAAAAGAGAGAGAGAGAACCAAGTGAGACATTCACTGAGGATATTTCTGCAATGTAGCTGCAATTTCATGGAGATATTTTACATGTGTCTCAACGAGTCATGCCCCAGTCATGGCTGGGAGGCAGAGAGGAACCTTATGGAAGGTGTGGGCAACCTGTGGCCCTCTAGATGTTTTGGCCTACAGCTCTCATGATCCCTCACCCCTGACTATGTTGACTAGGGCTGAGGGGAGCTTTAGACCAAAATTTCTGGAGATCCATCAGTGCTTCCAGCCCAGTGTTAGGGAGTGGACAAGACATTACAAGAGGACAAAATCTTTTAGGTAGTGGTATAGCTAGGTAATTTTAGACCCTGTTTGTAATGGTCTTGTGTCATCCCCTGCATCTCCTACAGTTCAATGGACGTGCATATTACTTCAACTGAGAAGCACATAACAAATATTTTCCTTCCCTCCCACTGCCATTTTGTGCCTTGCAACTGCTTCTGTGCTTTATTTCTATATTCCTCATACAATACACCAAAACCAACAATGAAACCTATCTCTGAACCCTGATTTGAAAAGAAAAAAGAAAAAGCAACCCTCTCCCACCAGCATCCCATGCTAAATTCACATTCCTAATCCCACTGCCATTATAGTTACCAGAACATGTATGCACATTTGAGATGATAGCATATTAAAATTAATAATAAAAGTAATTATAAAATATGCACCCGTAACAAGGGATTAGAGAAATCTATAGCGGATTCAAGTGTTTGCATTTCTGTAAATGTGACCAGTGCATTCTGCAGTGGGCTGGCTTTGTGCTGATTCTGCAGACTTGAGGACAATTCCCCCCCCACACACTTTTTGGGGAATTTTGTGCCAAATTATGTTTGTGCTCGTGCACATTAGCAGACATGCATATATAAGTCAATGGGATGAACTTCCCAAATATCCCATTAAAATGCATTCCAAAAAATGAGATGTGAAATTGAAGGCCCATGTCATTGTCTAAAGAACCCATAAATGACTGTGAGTCAGGAATCACAAGCACACAAGTAATAAATCGTGTAAAAAAAGCTCTTAATAAACTATTTCTATGACTTGCATTGTTTCTCATCTCACTTCAGTGTGGGATAGATGGTAGGTCCCAAAGGGCAGGAAGCAGAAAAGACAAATGGGAAACAGAGATTTTTTTCTCCCAAATCAGAGATTGATTTTTCTCCCAAGTCCACACCGTGGTCTATCTAGAAGAAATGTAACCTTTTACAAAGCTAGTTAATAATCAATAACCATGTGAAAGCAAGGCTGCCTTGCCTGTATAGAAGCTGAGATAAAGGCAAGACTGTAACACATGCGTTTTGCCTGTGTGGAAACCAGAATTACAGCATCTGAGAAAATATTTCCACAAACTAATAAATTTAGACCACCCCAATACATGAATGGGAAAAATGTATTTTGGCCAGATGGACCCTGTGCGTGCGTGCATGTGTGCATGTGTTCACAGGCCCATAACTGCATGCAAGAATAGCAGATTGTGAAAGGCTGACACGGCTTTAGCCATGGGTAGGAGGGTGTTCTCACTGGCATCTCTTAAACAGAACGTGTTAGATTGTGCATGAAGGGCTCCCTTAGTTAGTCTTTGAATTGTAAGTGTGTGCATGCAAGAGCCTTGATTCAGTCGACTGTCCTGCCTGGCGGTGCGGGGAGCTACCTCTTCAGTGGTGGTGCAGCCAGGTCATCTGGGACACTGGATGTCGGGGGTCTTATGCAGCCCCTTTTAGACTGGCATTGGTATGACTTCGGTTGTGGAACACATAGCTCACATTTCTCTGCCCATTCCCAAACACTATCCCACGCTCTGCAATTGCTTCTATAGCCCTGATAGGTTAGGACGTCAATAACAAGACTGTTCGTCAATCGCGACTTAAACAAAAGAAAACAAAACTCCGAGCACATGCGGATTTGCATTTTAAACTCATTTAGACCTCTGCACTGTCATGACTACAGGAACTTTCTTCTGCTGCCCAGATGTCCTCATCCCCTGCTGCTCCCTTGGTCCTTTTATGAGTCCTCTGTGGCCCGGACCTTTCCCTGAGGTCCATCCCTAGCTGTGGCACTGATTGGTGATCCATGGCTTCAGAGCTGTACCACCAGTGTGGAGATTCCCAAGCAGCAGTACCAAATGGTGGCTTTTAATTGCTGGCCAACCTAGATGTGATGTGGCCCTTGAGACCCTGGATCTCGTTATTGGCGTGGAAATGCAGCCACTCCTGCAGGTTGCCAAATTCAATCAGAGCACCTCCTCTCACACTGGGTCCTGTTTAGGGTGGTCCCTTGTGAACTGCCAAGAAAGAGGACATCCACAGAAGGAAAACAGGATACCTATTTGCATAAAATGGGCAGGTGCTTATGTAGATGTATACATGCACATTTAGAAATAATGTCTCAGCATGGCCAAGTGAGCTGTGTGTGTGCCTTGATCGGTCTGTTGCTCAAGTGCTGTTGACGGGCATTTCAAAGCCCAGCTCTTTCATCTGATGGCTCTGCATCATTATAGTACACTTAAGCCTGGGCAATCTTTCAAATAAAGGGCCCCTTCAAAAGAAAAGGAAGTCCCCTGGCAGCCCTATGAATAGAGGACTGACCTCTGTAAAAGAGGACACATGGTCACCCTAGAATGTAGCCAAGCTACTTTCATTTCCAGGAACACAGGCAGCAGCGGGTGGAGATAAACAGGTAAGTGCGCTGAAAGGGCAAAGAGGAAGGCAGGGACTGGTGAGGCACAGAAGCACTTTGTCCACACCTGTTTCTTGCATCCTTCCTTTCCTCTGTACTGCATCTGCGTTGTACTAATCCATCCATTTATCCCTCTTCAGTCAGAGTGTGCCAGAAGTGCACTGTTGCTATACAAATATGAAAAGGTCTATTTGCAGATTTATCATTCATTCTTGCACCCGTGCACTTCTGTATCCTGATTTCCAAACTCTGCAAGTGTCCTTAAATGGGACCAGTGGAACACTGTGAGACCACTGGCACCGTATTTAACCATAAGGAAGAATGCTGATTCTGGATGCTCCATGCCGCTTCTGGCTTGCTTTCCGCAGGGGCCTCTGCCCCCTGTAATTATATGGCAGCAGGACTGCAGCATCAGGCAGTCCTCCTGGACGCAGCCCAGCTCTGCCTGAGCCCTAATGCAAAGGCACTGACACTTTTCTATTGCTCTGCATGAATGGTGCTTACCATTGTGCACTAACATTTTAATGGGACATTACAGCTATCACTTTCAAGCTCCAGGTGCCTAAGTGGAAGGATCCCGTACAAATGGCTAATCCTTTATTTGTTTATCTGGCAATCTGGTCTCTTTATAGTATTTGTCTGGATATGCAATTTTAAGTGAAAGCTGTGCAGGGATTGCCAGTCTAACCAAGAACATCTCTCCCCTAGACCTGAGCCCAACCAGCCTCATCAGCCTTCAGCTTTGGTCTGTCTCTCCTCTGATTAGTCATTCTTCTCCCAGACTCCGGAGAGACCCTCTCTTCTTGCCTGCAGGTGGTGACACGAAGTGCTTCTGGCTTTCAGCTGACATGCCCTGTGCTTCGCCTGCCCTGCCAGCACTCCTGCCTGTTTGTCCCCACCCTCAGCTGCCTGCTTTCTGGAAAATTAGCTTAGCTTGGCTTCTCACCTACAAGTCCATTTCACTCCCAAATCTATGGTGGCCCTGTATCCTCTGTTGCACAAGCCAGCCCTCCACTTGTAAGGCTGCCAGAGGGCCATCTTAAGCATGCAAAGGAGGATATGGTACAGCCCCTTTATGTGACTGCACCACCGCAGAATTTATATAGGATGACTCATGTAAGGAACACAATATTGGATGTGCAGGTTTCATATATGCAGGGTACCAGTGACTCCAAATATGAATCCTGATGGCCAGAGTCACATGGAAGGACTATACCACATTTATTACTGCATGATTTAATCAGACTTTAGACTGTGTTTGTGAAGTATCCATTGGCCACAACTACAGTCTGTGAGCCACTATTTTGCTGAAACAGACTATTTAGTGGAAGTTTTAAGTTCCTCCCACATTGTCTTTCAATTCACTAATTTCTGATGTTTTGAAATTACTGAACTTTACAGTGAAGATTCATCCTTCATAATCAATGAAATGGTCCTTTCACCTGGACAAGGGACCCAGGCTAGGAATAACTGGGCCACACATAAAAATAAGACCAGAAGACTTCCAGTTAGCTGCTAAGGTTGCATCACTTGTGTCAGTGTATAGTTCATTTAGGGCTTGAAAAATGGCAGATCTCAGTGGAATGTTTGCTTGTTTGTTTGTTTAAAGTGTTTATATGCCGTCTAATACTAAAAGTCTCTGGACGGCTTACAAAAGATATGCAATATGCAATAAGCATGTTGATTTCTAGATAAGAGGTACAGGGAATGAAATAGATTTGAAGAGACACCGCCTGATCTGGAACTCCTTTCCCTCCAGTGCAAGAGCAGACACTTTGAGGCCCTCCAAAAGTTCTGGCAGGAAATCTCATAATCCATCAGCACTGGCTATAGTGGCTGGGGCTGATGGAAGTTATAGGCAATGCACCCAGAGGACCGCAAGCTGCCCAATTCTGCCTAATGTGTGCTTTTTTCTCTGCTGAATCAAATGCATCCTGACTCAATTTAAGATTGCCAAAACAGTGTGTTGGATTGCCATTAGTAGGCTGGCTTTTATACTAAGGCTTTTAATTCTATATAAAGGGTGTGAGATATTTCTATTTGAAACCATCTTTTTATGGATTGTTGAAATAATTATTGAAATGCCAATATCATGTTTGAAATATATTATTGTTATCAAAATGTTTATTGACTATTTTACATATGACTTTTATCATTAGTTGGCCTCTTATATCATGAACTGCCTTGAACACCATTTCCCTTGTAGAATGGCAGCATCTAAATAATAATCCAAACCCTTCAAATCTCCTATGCAAAATGTCCGGACAAACAATGACACCAAATGACACCAAGTGGATCAATTTTATCAAGAGGACTTAGGTTAGTAGTCAGCTGAAATCCAAGCACAGCACGAAGATGTACGTTAATTAGCTTCCTGAAGCCTCAAGCTTGTCAGAGTAGAGAAAGCCTGATAAAAACTCGTTGTAGAAGCAGAAAGGCGGCACTTAGGAGCACAGGGAGCAGATGTTTTGGGTAAGTGTTTATTTGCTCTTCATACACCCCACGCAGAAAGCCCATCCGAACAGCTGGGTCCAAATACAAATAGGTAGAAAGCTAATAGACCATGATCCTTCCAGTTTACATATATTTATTTTTTCAGCCTCCTGTACAGGAAATCCTGGTCAAGAGCTTTAGATGGCATTTTAATTTTTTAAAAAGTTATTCAAATTAACGCAAGAGAATAAGAACAACTGTTCCAGGTGATAGGTTGCAATGAACTCCCCTCCCATCGAAGGAATTGCTTAGAACAGGGGTGAGCAACTTGCAACCCTCCAAATATTTTGGCCTATGTTTTCCATCATCCTTCACCATTGGTTGGGTACTGGCTAGGGTTGGTGTGAATTGTAGGCCAAAATATCTGGAGGATTCTCTTGGACTTCTGCATCATTTCTTCTTGTCTTTTATACCAGGAAAGATTTTGGACCTCATCAGTGTAGATGCAGAATGGGGAGTATATTTATTTTTTCTGCTCTGATATACAGCATTTTGCATTTACTGCACACTTATTCACATTGGATCTCATTTGCCATTTTGTTGCTTATTTTGGAGAGATCCTTTCATAGCTCTTCAGGGACTGGTTCACAGAATATGGCAAGCTGTGGTAGCTTGTAAACCATGTTCATTTCGGAGTAGCTCCTTGTGTTGTCTAAACACAAGTCATGCATGGTTAACAAACTATGCTGCTGGGTTTGGACAACACAACAAGCCAGTCAGAAACAAACAAATAATTTACCATGTCATATGAACCCTGTCACTGGCTGCTTCAATTCTTGAGTAATCCTGAATAATTTGGTGCCCCTTTATCTGACAATCTCCTGTAAAAGCGCCCTGAGTAGCAGAGGTCTAGCTAGTTAGTTTTAGATCCTATGAGAGCCTGCTTTAAATAGTCTCGCGTGTTATTTCAGTGCATTCTAAGCTCACTTAAATCATAGTGCCAGCACAACTACACAGATAAACTGGAGATTGCTTGCTTGTTTTTCTCTGAGGTGCTTATCAGCTGCTGCTCTTGAGGTTTTCACTGAGGGCAGCCTGGACTGTGGGCCCTGCACTTTGGCCCAAGGTCCAGTCCTAGTGGTGCCACTACCCAGCAGCCTGCAGCTTTCAGAGCATAGCAAGGAGAAAAAACCTGTAATAGGAAAATTTACATGACAATGCATGCTAGTTATGAAGGGGCTTTGGTTAGTCTCCCTGAGGGACAAGCCAGTCCCACAACACAGAATCTGCTGGAGAATATTTCCCAGAGGATTAATTTCTACACTGGTTTCCAAGCCTTTCCATTCTGCAGAATGTATTTACAATACTGTTATCAAAGGGACGGCATCGCTCAGGCACCATTTGATTTATTGTCTCAGACTTTTCCCTTATAAAACTGACTGTGTCTTAGCTGATAAATCCTGATAGATGCAGCATTCTGTGGGCTTCTGATAAATGTTGCTTGCCAAGCCGTGGTAACTGGCCATCTCTTTCAGACTAGAGGATGTAATATAATGAAATATGTTTAAAGTTCAAAGTAAACGAAGCCAGTTAAATATAATTGTTTCACATGACAGCTATGTGTTGCCTCTTGAAGCTCAGAGCCCTGTCCAAATTCCTTATAAGCAGGTGTGTTGAAGCTGTTTCAGCCCAAAGGGTAGCCACACTTGCTGGGGACGGGGACTGGGACGGGGGATGGGGACAGGGGCAAAATAATGCAGATAACTTAAAGTGTTTAGTGCCAGAAAGGGCATCAGGAGAGCATTTCAACCTTTTGAAAAGGGAGGAAAAGCAAATGCAAAAGACCAAAACCACCACACAATTGAGGGTCACTGGAAGGGAGTGTTTGGGTTTTTTTTAAAGACTTCAGAGGGTTGGAATAGGAACTGAAGTGGGCTGGATTTGGCCTCCAGGTCTTATGGAACTCTTGTTCTGCAAGATGTCCAGTTCATCTTAACGAGACCCATTGGCATGAACTAGACCCGGGGTCTCAGACTCAACTCACCTGGGGGCCGCTGGAAGTAGAGTCTGGGTGAGGCTGGGCCGCATCAAGTATTCCACCACCGCGGTGGGGGTGGGCCGCTCATCCCACGGCTGGCGGCTTTGAAGGCCGCAGGGCCCCTCCCCCATGCCCCGCCCATCCCGGCAATTGGCCCGCGGGCCGCGAGTTTGAGACCCCTGAACTAGACTGAGTGGCAGGCAGATTTGTGAGGATGCTGTGGAACTCTTCTGTTTGGATTGTGAAGACAGTGATAATTGTGGGTGTTTGGGGTGGGGCTTGATGTTTTCAAGGTGGTAGGCAGAATGAGGAGGAACTAGAAGAGGAAGACTGCGCAAAGTAGGATTACTTTCCGAATAGCTGAAGAAGTTCAACCTGGATTTTGCCCATTGATTTGCAGACTTCCTTCTTTTAGGGAATCCTTTCTGCATCAACTGCTTTGCCATGAAAATCAGGGCATTCTAGTGGTGGGCAAGACTGAAGACAAAAAGGTGCAGCCCAAAGTGCCATATTTTAGCTTACAGCTCTTAGTGGCTGTAACTAAGCCATATGGAGCAATCTAGCCTTGTAGAATGGGAAGAAATGTGCACTAGCTCTGGGTGTGAGTCCCCATTCCTGAGGTCAGAGCACTTTCCCTATCTCAGATCTGGGAACCCCCCAATCCTATGGCCCGCTGGGTGCTTCCTGGGGCCTGCAGGACCACTCTGTCCAACTACCAGAATCCCTGGCCTGTTGTAACTCAGGTATAGATCTCTACATGTGTGTGCAGGTCATCCTCAAGAGCAGTTTACAGGGTTCTCCAGGTAATTGGCTCTGTCTCCACCTCCAGCCCCACCCCAGGCTCCAAGTTGCCCGCAGTTCTTGTCTGCCTTTCCTTGCTTTACTGGAGAAGACAGTCATGCTAGGAAAAGTCGAAGCCAGAAGAAGAAAAGGAAGGCCAAATAAGAGATGAATTGAATCTGTAAAAGAAGTCACAGCCTTGAATTTACAAGAGTTTTTCAGGGCTGTCAAGGAGAGGACATTCCATTTCATTCACATGAGCCAGAGATGACTTGATGGCACATAACAACATATCAACAACATTTTGGTAGGTAGTGGAAAGCAATGAAAACAGCAGAAAAGAGAAGATCAGTTCAGTGGTAAAAGATGAAAGGCCACCCCACACAATAAACTACTAAATTTAAGAAACAACAGACAAGAAATTTTTGCATTTATGGTGTGCTAAATTTCTAAAGAATGCTGATGTCTTTGTGTTGCAGTGACTTCTTGTGTAATGTAATTTGTTTCAAAATAATAAATAAGTGGAATGAAAAACAACATCAAGAAGAAGACGACACTATTGAGCACTTACTTAGCAAACGGATTACTCCAGTGACAATTTTCCAGATGGAAAGAAACGGAAAACAGAAAAATGCTAATGAAATGATCACTGAGCATTGAGCACAGAAAGATATTTGGAAGGTTTTGAAATGTGTGAATCTGGGTTATCTACAGGAGATACAGGGTGGAATTGTAACCAAGCTCCCCTGAGTGCCTCTGGATCACTTTATGGTCTTGGGGGTCCTGGCTGAGCAGGCAAAGCATATGCCTGGCATGCAGAAGACCCCAGATTCAGCCATCATCTGCCCCACAAAAGCTGCTGTTGATCACAGTAGGCAAAGTCAGGTGGGCCCCTTGTAACCCTCCATATGTTTTGCCCACAATTTCCATCAGCACTCACAGTTGGCTATGTTGGCCATGGCTGATGGGAGTTGTGATAGCAGATCACATGGAAGTCAGGTTATTTTATGCTGATTTTCCTAATGTTGCAGAGAATACCCACTTCCTCAAGGGCTCCCAGCATTGAACAAAACCCCTTATCTGGGCACATTCTCTGAACTTTTCCTGCTGGGAGTTTTAGCTGAAAACACAACAGACCCAGCTAGCTTAGAAGAATCATTTGCCTGACTATAAGGCAGCTTCATTGATTTAAGGTGTAATTCTGTTGGGATGCCCACAAACCCCTAAACTCTGAGCCATATGAGTATTTTGGGCACAGTAGAAGCAGTGACAGAGACTTTCTCCAGCCCAGCATTTTTCTAGATGGACTTTTTGTCTATCTACCTGGAATGTCTCAGAGTGTCTTACATCCTGGCTGCTCCAATCTTCTCCTCTCCCTGTTTCCTGAAACACCCCCTTCTCAAGTTGCTTTCTCAACTTTAGAGAGCAACTGCTGAAATTCTTTCTACACAGTGTACAGGTGGGGATCTGACTTATCCTATGACCCTGCAGACAATGTCTAGTGGTTGTAGGATTATTTCCTTACTTAACTAAATGGATAGCTTTTAATTATGTTAACCTTTGGATACAAGCCTTCCTCTCCCCACTCTTCTTCATCAATGATTCTTAATTCATAGATGTCCAGTAAGCCCAGACATGTTTTGCAGGAAGAAGAGGAAATTCAGAAAATCAAAGCTTTAAAAAGTCATGGGAAGGCAAAGTAAGGTGAACTTCTCCAGTTGTGTATTTTGCATGCAGTTCAGAATGGGAGTGTTTGAAACAGACAGATCTTGACCCCTTGGGCTCACCAGGCAACACTAAAATTCACCTAAGTATGGGCACCATTTGTATTTTCCTTCTTAAGCATAAACATATTTTGTAAGTGAATTGCAAGAATTTTAGAATCAATATTCAGCATGATAAACGTGAAGCTTCGATGCTTCCCATGCATCAAACAGGAGTAAATGCATTTGTCTCTTTGCCTCTACTTGCTTGTTTGCTGTTAAAAGCTGGGCTCCAATAAACTTCATAACTAGCAAACCGGCAAAAACAAAGAGTGCAGTCCTATGCATGCGAAGACAGAAAGAAGGCCCACCTCCTTTTTGCCAGACCTTTTTTCTATCTAAATACGCACAGGATTGTACACTGGAAATCGGAGAGGGTTTTGTTTGGTTGTTGTCATTTTCCTGATATAGCAACAACAAACTGGCAGGGGGCAGTATAACTTCACCATTTCAGATGCTCGGTACCAAGGACTCCAGCCTTGCTTTTGCTTTTTCTGCCGGCTGGCTTTGCGAAGGTGAAATAACAAAATAATAAATAACCATATCAGCTGTACACCAACTTCCTTGTAAGGCACAGCAGCATGGGCATCTTTTGCAATATGCTTCAGAGCACAAATCATTCAAGAGAGATCCTTTAAATGCCAGCTGCAAGTCTGGACTCTGGACTAAGTTAGTCTGAAATCCTATACTCGCCTGGGAATGAGACCCACTGAATTCAGTGGGATTTAGTGTTGAGCAAACAAGGACACTAAGATAGCACTTTTTCTGATATCGGCTGGATCCAGAATTAGTCCCATTTAGAGGAGACCCACTATGGAATTTAAGTGAGACAGGACTTTCTCAGGTAAACTGGTTGCAAGGTAGCATAACGGACTGGTCTGAGGAGAAAGACTTCAGGATTTTGTCCCAAAGGTAAATAATCAGATATAACCATAAGTCAGTTCCTAGCATTGGACTACTGCATCCATCTTTTCAGGAATCAAGATTGTTGAGAGTTAAATACTAGCACATCACAATCTTTATCATTAACAAATGGATGATGAGGCAGAAGGAAGAGAAATAGGAGGAAGACGATGCTGCATTGTGGAGTGTCTCTGTTTGGGGTGACAGCCGGCCAAGTGCTTTCTTGGGACACTGCTCTGCACCCACACACACTTTCCCCCTCCTTGGCTCCCGCATTCGGCCAGTATTCCCTGGCCATTCAGCACGCCCAGTCCTTACAGGGCAGGTTTGACTCCAGTCCCCTGCCCATTTTAGGTCCATCCTCCCTTCTCCCCCTTACAGACATTGTCGCAGGTTTGCAAATCTTGGAGTTTCCCTTCTTGTGAGTGAATGGTGCCATTTTGACTACAACATAGATGCGCATGCACAAAAGGCATTGTTATTGGTACATAGCACAACAAACAACAATGTGCATTGCTTGTCTTTACCGAGTAGCATAAGCAAAAGAAAAAAAGTTTCTGGCTGAGGAAATAACCATATAAACAATAAGATACTGGGGAAACAGGAAGACAAAATACTTTAAAGGTTCTTCCAAGTTTGTTCTAGCAGAAGAATGAGGATATGTATGAGTCACTTGCTTTCTGTACATAGAATGTAGTCCCATCCATACTTATTTAGGGGTCTACTTCGAAGTAGACATGGATGGATTGCACAGTACCAACACGATTCTATGAATATTTACATTCCATTGTATACCATGGGATTGATTCTCGATGAAAATTTATTGTTGTGTGTATGTTAGAATTGCATTCTAAATGGAACTTTCCATGCCTGACCTCCTTCTGAAATGGTCCAAAATAAGGAGAAATCAGGCTGAATATTGTGGTGGTACTGAATGGGCTGCAACGGCCTCTCTGCATTGTTCAATCCACCTTTGATCAGCTTCAATGGGAAAACACTGACAGTGTGTTGGGCTCAGTCAAAAAATCAGATTCAGTGTTACAGGGGATTAGGAAAGGGACCAAAAATCCAACAGGTGTCATGATATCCAGAATCCAGAGATGCTTATCCACCTGTCTGTACCTTTGCATCTGTAGAGAGGCCATATTCGGAGCACTGGGCACAGCAGTCCAATCCCAAAAAGAGCATCCTAGAGCTAGAAATGGCTCAAAAAAGGGCAGCCAAAATGATCAAGACGTCCTTTGAGGTCACCAAACAAAAAAGGCCTCTGCTGAAAACAAAGGGACTAACAATATAATCCTGTGCCTGCCTCCTCAGAAGCATTGCCAGATAAGCAGCCTACAAATGCCAGAGAAATGTATGAAATGCTGAATAGGAAAGATAAAGATCACCCTCTCCTGATATTACAACTATTGGCGCCTTAATACAATTGTTAACCCTTAAAAGCAGGATAGACAAAAGGAGGCACTTCTTCACAAGATACGTAGTTCACCCGAAGAATTTTCATCTCCAAGATGCAGTTATGGCTTCTAACTTACAGTGCAACCTTATGCATGTTTAGACAGAAAAAAGGCCTCTCAGCCTACTGGGAGTTGCCGGGGGAATTTTCTGCCTTTTTCTATAGTCATATGCTGTCAAATCATCTCCAGCTTATGACAACCCATGAGCGATCGCCCTCCGAAAAGTCCTGTTCTTGACAGCTCTGTTCAGCTCTTGCAAACTCAAGGCTGGGGCTTCCTTTGTGGAATTGATCCATCTCATATTTGGTCTTCCTCTTCTGCTTTTGACTTTCTTTATCATTATTGCTTTCCCCAGTGAGATTTGCCTTCTCATGATGGGCTCGAAGCCTGACAGTCTCATCATTATTGCTTCTAGGGAAAGCCCTGGCTTGATTTGATCTCTGACCCGCTTGTTTGTCTTTCCATCATTCTGGTGTATTTGCAAAGCTTTCCTCCAGCACCATGTTTGGAATTCATCCATTTCTTCTTGTCTGCTTTCTTCACTGTCCAGCTTTCATACACGTATATAGTGATCTGGAATACAATAGTGTGGATAATCTTGATCTTGGTCTCCCAGTGAAATGTCCTCACACTTGATGATATTTTCTAGTTCCTTCACTTCTGCCCTTCCAAGTCCTCTTCTAATTTCTTGGCTGCACTCTTAGTTTGAATTGGCAACTGAGCCAAGGGATACAAAAATGTTTACAATTTCAATTTCTTCATTGGGTTTTTTTTTTTTGTAATAAGTTTTTTTTATTAAAATTTTAAACTAACACTAAAAAAAAACCAAACAAACCATCAATAATCAAATACATCAGACGTACTGGGTCAGCCCCACACTCATATTTTTTAACATTCCATAGTCATATTTAAATCCATTTATGATAGCTTAAAAACATATGTAAATCTAAACCAGGTCCCATTTCTCTAGCCAATAATAAAAAGAGTCCCAAGTTTGATAGAAGTCAGCATCTTCTTTCTCTTTCAGTGATAAAGTCAATCTATCCATTTCTGCACAGTCCAGAATCTTTTTTAAAATTGGTTCATTGGTGGGTAATTCCTCACTCTTCCAGTGTTGAGCAAATACAATCCTCACTGCAGCGATTACATGATGGTTGTAATTCAAGTTGTATAATTCTTCTGCAGTTATGATTCTTGTTTTCATAATGTTCAGCATCAGTCCTTCTTTTGCACTTCCTTCTTCTGTATGTTATTGTGTCTTTAGATGGATTTTTAAACAAGGGGCAAGGGATGTTTTGGAATGCAAGAGCTACATCCCCCATGGGTCAGCACTCATGCTTACAGAAGGCAGAGCCAGAAGCAGAAGCAAGCAGGGCATCTCTCTCTCTCTCTCTCTCTCTCTCTCTCTCTCTCTCTCTCTCTCACACACACACACACACACACACACACACACACACACACACTGCATGGTTCACTTGCAGTGACAGCCATTTCTTAGATGGCTCTTTAAAAGAAGGTCCAAGTATTCACCTGTAAATGGTTACAAGGGCAGCCCTACCATGGGCTGAGTAAGGCACTCAGCTCAGGCAGCCGTTGCTGACAGGGGTGGGTAGCAGTGGCAACTGCCAGCTGTTCTTCCTGCGTTCACTCCAGCTGTGCCCCTCCACTTAAGGAAAGAGCTGAGCATGCTGCACAACCTGACATTTCCCCCCCCCCCCCAAAAAAAATCAGCCTGTTGCCTCTTCAAGGAAGGTGCCAGGCCTGCTGCCTCCTGTTCGCCTTAGGCCAACAACTTGCCTTGGGCAGGTTCTGAATGGCCATCAGCTGCTGCAAGGAAATGGAATGTAAAAGCCGTACTTGGACAGAGCAAGGTTCACTAGTCCCATGCGCTCTTCATACCGTGGCTGTACACCTGCCCACATGAGTCCAAGAGCACCTTCCTGCCCATGTTCCCCAGCACTGATGCACAGAGGAATACTGCCTCTGATACAGGGGGCTGCATACAGCCATAAGGGCTACTGGCCATTGATCGCCTTTTCCTCCACGAATGTGCCCAATCCCCTATAAAGCCACCCAGTTTGGCATCACAGTCATTTTCACGGGATAACCGACTGTGTCCTGCTATTGTGAGTGGGGGAAGGGTGTCCCACTGTCTACTTTCCTCCACTTTGGGCTTAATCCTGTTCACCTTCATCATGTTTCCTCTTACTCCATAATCAGGCCCGGGACAAAGTATGCTCATGAGTGACCCAGAGGTATTCAGCTGGCACAGCTGGAAACAGAATGCTGGAGATAATGGCCCTGCAGTGGAAACACGAAGCCTTGAAACATCTTACTCTGCTCTAGTATATAATGATGACAACAGCATTCAGCTGAATATCAGAGGCTCAGTTCAGTTAGCAGAAGTCCTCATTTTGTTCAATAGAAGAAGGGACAGAATGTTCTTGGGCAGTAAAGAGCCCCTGCAGGCACATAAGCCAACTGGATCCACTAGATGTCACTGGATCCCAACCTCTTAATATAAGCCACAGAGACAAATGGGGGATTGAGGCGGGGGCATTCATTTGATTCTCATTTTACTCTGAATTTACCTAATGTAGCACTTTCAAACCAATATGCAAACAAAAACTCTGCCATCCTTTGAAATCCACACACATTCCTCTTGCAAGAGTTCTCCATTTAAAAACAATGCATACAGTGGTGTGTGTATCAGCAAAACAGTACACACAAAAATGCAAATATTGGTGAGAATAACATTTGAAACTGTGTTATAGTAGGAAAATTGCTTGGAGAAAAGATGGTACAGGCTGCATGTTTCTGAAGAAATGAATACAAAAAGGAGTATGAATTTTCATGCCAGTTTTTAAAAATCTGAAGGTTCAGACCCACCAAATGTAATAATGGAAAAATAAGAAATTGTGAGAAATCAAAATTGATGGATTTGCCCACCCCTACAATGAATCGAGTTTTGGAAATAGACTTGATGCTAATCTGCAGAACCTGTCCCATCATTATAGAAGCTGGGGCATTCTGCTGCGTGTGCCCCACTGAAACAGACGGGAGCTGTGTAAGAACAGCACCAGGCAGTTGCAAATCTTGCCATTTATTTCAGTGGGGCTTGCAAAGGGGACTTTGATGGGTGTGTTTACAGCAGAGGGTGGGCAACTGTGGGACATCCAAGGGATATTTTCATTTCCTGAACCAACCCGGTGGGGGCTGCATCTCCCTCCCCCTCTGCTACCACTGCATTGGGGGAAAATAAATAGTTCAAAAATGGTACCCAGAGTCAAGCACAAAAAGGGCTGAAAGGCTGTTAGAATAGCCTTTCCAAATGCCATTTTAATTATGATTTCTTACTGTGGTGACACTGAAGGCAGGATATTTGCATAAATGTCCCAGAACTGTTAAGTGTCAGATACACCGATGAGCACATTATGGACTGGCTGCTGCTGCTGTCCCTCCCCGGAGCAGATCCAGTGGAGAGGAAGGATGGGAAATCTAGCAGGGGACCTGATCCAAGAGTCTCCCCAGGTCGATGCCTTTACCCATCATCTGTGTGTGATGCAGTTTCAGGCCAGGCCGGGCCAGGCCAGCAGGCAGAGTCGAGTGAGGCTGCCGTCTTAGACAGGTGATCTGAACTGTTATGAAGGGACTTCCAGTTTAGTGATTCCATTTGTTATTTCATGTCCACAGAGAGGCTTCCATGTGATTTTCTTCCTCAGGTGCCAAAGAAACTTGGCCAGCCTTGGGTAATACGCACCTGAACTTGGGCCTATGGGCAGGATGACACACTTTGCTGTTCCACCCCAGACAGCAAAGTATCTTGAGCCAGCTCTGGAATGCTATTTCGGAGAGGGACGTTTCTGAAAGTCCACCCTTCCCCAAAATGGGTGCCCTCCAGATATTCTGGACTAAAATGCCCATCATCCCCAGCTGTCATGCCTGCCGACTGGGAGTGATAGGATTTGTAGACTAACACATCAGGGTCAGCTCGAGACATTTTGCATTTCATGGGCAGCATGATGGGAGCTCAATGCACCCGGAGCGCACCAGCTTGGGAATGGTTGCTGTAAAGAGAAGAGCAAAATTTTCAGGGTTTTTCTGAACAAAATCCTTCATTATATATAAGATTACATTGCAGATCCAATAGAAAAAGTGTATTTATAACAGCATTTCTATTAGGTACTTTTTATGCATAGGAATTTGGTTGGACCCTGACTTGGCCCAAATAGAGCCATTTAAACTGATGGGGTTTAAATTAGTCATGGCTACATGAAGTCCAATTTTCAGTGGCTTTTCTGTTAGCTTGATGAAGTCTGGATCCAATCCATTACATCTGATTATTTTAATTGATTATCTTTATTACATGTATCCTCCCTTTCTTCCAAGAAGCACACAGCAACATGGTTGCCCCCAGCTTTATCATCATGCCCACCTGTGAGGTGTGTTAGAGTGGGAGCGGCTGGCTTGCCCAGAGTCACTAGTGGGGACCTGAGCCCACATCTCACCTGTATTCTAGCCCAACAGTTCAACCATTCAGGTGGTTGAAGTACAGGCAAAATGCTCACCTTTGTATTAAAATGTCATTTCTTTGCATCATCTCTTTCTTCAAAGAGTTGGTTGAAGTTCGTAGTGGCTCAGAGAGGCAATTTAATCAAGGATGTCCAATTTCACGCATGGGCAAACACGGGATGCTATCCAGTCTTAGTCCTACTTGGGGTAGACTTGTGTTAATAACAAATAGCTCCGCCCTAAGTAGGACTAACAACCCATTTGTTCCTTACTTTAAGCAATGGGGCTTGTGCTTTCGATATGCAGCCTTAGCACATAGTCCCATTTCACTGGTTTGCCCCTGGCGAAGTGCAGAAGAGGCAAGCTCCGTTCCGAAGCGTGATCATCAGAGGCCTGAGGCTGGGAGGTGGGGCTTGGGGAATGCCTCCCCTGCCCTCCTTAAAGGCTGCTTCGCCAGGTGGGCAAAGCCAATCTATCGAAGAGGCATCAAAGGTCGTCAAAGGCTTGTTATCAAAGATCACAAACACAATAAAAGGTGGTCAGATCATACTGCAGCAACAAGACCTTGGCTGAAGTGTTGAGCTGGAGCTGGGGAGACTTGAGTCAAGTCCCTACTTGCCCAAAAAATTCCCCAGGTAACTTTGAGCAGGTAACCTCTGACTCTCCACCTAGCTTACCTCACAGGGTTGTTGTGAGGATAAAATGGGGAGAAAAAGGACACCATATAAGCCAAACTGAGTTCCTTGCAGAAAGGGAAACTCAGATGTGAATATCATAAATACATAGAGTTTTAAAATAATCTGCTCCAAGGATCCGTGAGGGTGCTGGTCATACCTCGGGAGGCTCCCTTTTCCGGGTCTTGGAGCGTGGTGTCACACAGTTCCTGCTCCCATCCTGGTCCCCCTCCCTTCCTTCTATGGAGGAGACGCAACAATTTTGCAAGTTCACCAAGCTGTGTCATGCTTCATGACTAATTCACATATTTAAATAGGACCCGTCAAAGCCGAACTATTTGATGCCAGCCAAGCGCGTTTATCAGGTCAGGACGCTCACAATGCCCGGAGGCGATGCGGGTGTGCAGGCAATGGGGCGCGGGGCGGGGGAGAAGAGGGTCC
>NW_025335941.1:45877115-45912898 GCF_004798865.1 Varanus komodoensis
GAGTACAGTGCGAATTGTAGAGTTACAAAGCAATACAAACCCACCTGCTGTGCATTAATTCAAAGTGCTGATTATACTTATAAAACTGTAAAAACAGGTTTTCTGAAAGATTGTCATTGCCCATACAATTCTGCTTGTATTCTAAGAACCACCTTGTGAGGGTCTTTCGTGAGTGCGCGCTGTTAAAATCAGTAAGTTTGGCATGGAACAAACGCATGGCCTTCTCAATGGTGGCCCCAAATCTTTTGAATTCCTTTCTAAAGGGCTGCTACTTTTCTCTTTCCAGAAGTGTTGAAGACTTCCTCCTCAAGGTTGTCTGATTCATTCCATATGTTTGCAAAGCAATTTTATAAGTCATTTCTTGACCTTTGTTCTGATGTGATGAACTATATTTTGCACCTTTGTTTCTCATTTCTCCCATACATTGCTTTGGGAGGGTGAAGCCCTAGAAGCAGTTTTAGAATAGTTTAGATAGATAGACAGATAGACCAAGGAACTAGATTATTTCAAGAAGCACCTGCCTTCATTGGAGGTTGCTACAGAGCTTTATTACTTCTCTGATGTCCTGCTTCAAGTCTCCCCAAATTATAGCATCTGAATATTTAGGACAGGGCCTTATCAGGTATGGCACCCAACATCTGGAATAGGAGTCCTAGGGTGTTCTGCCTGATTTTACTGTCTCGTTTTAGATGAGCAGTGAAATTAAGATTATTGCTCTTAAACAGGTATTACATACATGGAAATCCCTCCATTGGTTAAGGACAAGCTTTGAAGGCATAGAGAGCTATTTCCAGCTGCACCATTCCACTGACACAAGGAGATGGCGCCGTTGACACCTTTGAGGCTTCTCCAGCATGTGATATGCTGTTCATGATGTCTGTTCATCAGGTAGGTGTGATGGGGTGAAGCTAAAGATTCATAACCTGCTTTGCCCTCTGACTCTTCTGCCTGTCTGTCCGTCCGTCTTTACGGATGCGCTCTTGCTTCTTATCTCAGTACAGGATTCTCTAATTGCTCAGAGTTTCTGGAGGTGAACAGAATTTTTTCAGGCACAGATAGGCACTGTTGGTGTACTGTTCACCTACTCTGTGCTGAGGGACTAATCTTGTCACATTTGGTTTCTGGTTTAGTTGCCAGGGGCATTTGGGAAGAAAGGTGCAGAGTGGAAAAAATGGGTGTGGGGCAGGAAGCCAACGTACATGGTGGCAAAGTGGATGGAGGCCCCCTGCAGACAGAGTTTGGTCCTCTGGGAAGGATGGAAAGATGGTGTGTGTGTGTGAGTGTGTGTGTGTGGGGGGGGATAAATGGATGGAACAATGGGAGAACAAGGTGAACCCTTTGCAACTGAACCCTCATTTCAGACCTCTAGCAAGAGCACTCTGTCTCTCCACTTGCTGGGCAAGTAGAAAGAGGGAGGAAGAGAGAGAAGGGGAGGCAATTGTCCAATCAGCCCCCTGTGGAATCATAGAAACACAAAATTGGAAGGGATTCCAGAGATCATCTAGTCCAACCCCTGCTCAAAGAGGTTCTGCACCACAGGGTGCATTTGTAACAGCCCTGCCAGAAGGCCACCCAGTCCTTTGCCTCCAGCAAAGAAAGCCCTTGAAGCCCTGAGGCAGTTTATTCCATTGGTGAACAGCTCCACTGCCACAAAGCTTCTCCAAATGTTTCACTGGATCTGCTTCCATGCAGCTGCTTATTATCGGTTCTAGCCCTTCCCTCTGGAGTACGAGGGGACAACTCAGCTCCAGCTGCTGCGTGATGACTTCTCAGATAAGTGAAGACTACAGCCATATCTGTTCCTAACCCAATCTTCTCCAGGGAGCAGCTTTTTAAGCAGGAGTTGCTCTTTAAGAGAATGTATTGCAGATACTTAAAGAATCAGAAGCAGCATTCAGAAAGCTACTAGAAAGCAAGCCTGGACAAAATCATTTTCCGAAGGCAATCAAGTGGCAGGGTGTGAGGGGCAAATGAACCACCCAGGAAAGTATTCCACAGCTGAGGTCTCATTGTTCCAAGCAAGTTTCCAGTACTGGGCAGTGTACAAATGTCATCCAGAAATATGACCATATTAGGACACGGGGAGGGTGATGGCAAAGAGCAAAGTGATTGGTGAGGCAGGGATGTGGATGTGTGTTTTTCCTGCTTCAGAAATTTTCTGTTCCTGGCCTCTTGTGGACTAAAATGTCTGCCCTGTGCCGGAGTGTGCTTTCCAATGTTAGCGCTGGCAGCTTGGCCTGGAATTGTGACTATGCCCTGCCATTTCAGCTATAAATGCACTCATTTATTTGAGTTACAATAAGAAATTGGAAGGAGGGAAAGATTGCACTCTGACTACAACTGTATTTTTAGAAAGGACTTTTCCTGCATTGCTTCCCTTTATTTAGGGCCTGATTCTCCATCTCCAGAAGCTATTCATCCTGCTCCTTAAAATATATTTATGCCTACATGGTGATGAAAGACATGCTTTGCTCATGCTCACTTACTGTATTTCTGTCATTCAGTGCTGGCATTCGAAGCAGTTTCTGCTTTGTGATCCCTGAATCAAATCACACTCCTGGGTTAGCAAAAAGCATTGTTTGAGGGAGCTGTGGGAAGTTTGTTTAGATTATTCTTGGCCAAGCTGGCATTCTTGAGATGAATTTGAATACAGCTTCCATCATTCCCTGCCAGCTTGAGAACAACCTTGTGGCTGAGGACGTTCAGGGTTGTAGTCCAATGCATCTTGGGAGTATCAGGTTGAGGAGGGCCATGTAGTTTTAGAGAAGGTCTCCTAGGAACATCAGGCCAAGAGTCAGTCCAGTCCAGCCTTCCAGCCAGTTTTAGGTTGCTGATGCACTTCAACATAGTTTGTGGGCATACTTACAAATTTGCTTGCTAAAAGGCACTGAGACAGCAGAGGCTGGTGGCTCCAATGTCAGTGGGGTAGCATATCTACTCCAGGCTCTAGTCAGAACTTCTAAGGCGCTCTCTGTGATGCTGAACCAACAACTGGATTCAATACCATGGATAGCCCCTTTAAAGTTCTGGCTGAAGGCTGGAGTACATACACCACCCCAGTGATATTTGGGTCGCTCGTCACCATGGATTCTTCATGAGTGCTGAACCCTGACTTGGTGCTTGTCTCAGCTGGAAGGACTTAGGCTGAGACTACAGGCTGTTAGGCACAAGATCCTCCAAAATCTGCCCTAGTACTGACTCTCTTTCATCTTCATTTCAGGCCGCAGGTGGGTTATGCTACCTAGAAATCGGCTGCAACATTGTTTGCATATATTACGATAATTTATTCTGGCCCTTCCACTAAATCATAGCACTCAAAGTTGTAGTTATGCCTATTTTATCTTCCAGTTTTCACTGGGGGGGGCGCGCGGGGGGAGTAATCTGCCTTCCCCAACCTGGTGCCCTTCCTACAGTTCCTATCACCCCTGGACAACGTGGCGAGTGACTGAGGTTGATGAGATTTGTAATCAAACACATCTGACAGGTGCTAGGCTGGGGAAGGTGGCAATCATTGAATAAGGCCATCCAATGAACTAATGTCTAAGATAAAGATTTAACTTGGAATATCTCAGCAAAACTTTTTTAGAAAAGAAAAGAAACTGTACACCACTACACCTAACAGTGTCTTCTCATCTTTTCTTGGCCTTGGTGTGTTTGGCATGTAGCATTAAGTGCTGTTGAATCTGGAAATAAAATGTCCAGCACTGAAATCTGATACTATGAATTGTTGAATATGATTCTCCAGTATTCTCTGTTTAGCCAGCAAATATTTAAATGCTCAGGTAGTATATTACTAAGTGAATATTTTGCATTTATATCATAAAATAATCAGACTACGGCTAGACAGGACTTTGGAAATCACCTAGTCCAGCCTCTGCTTCAAGCAGGATAAGAACATAAGAAAAAACATGCTATCTCAGACCAAGGTCCACCTGGACTGGAATTCTGTTTGCACAGTGGTCAACCATCTGTCAAGGAAACCCACAAGCAGGACATGAGTGCGGCTGCCGTCCTCCAACCAAGTTTTCTGACCATTAGTGTACACTGGCATACTGCCCCTGAGAACTAGCAGCCATCGATGGCTTCATGGTCCACGAATGTGTTCAGTCCCCCTTTAAAGCCATCCAAATGCTTGTGTGAGTGAATTCCATAGCTTAACTATGTGCTGCCCTTATCTATTCTGAATTTCTCATCAATCCGCTTCATGGGTAGTATTATGAGAAAGGGAGAACAGTGTTTCTGTACCCCTTGCTCCATACCACACATAATTTTGTGGACCTCTATCATGCCTCCACTCGCACACCTTTTTCGAAAGCTAGATAATCCCAGGTGCTGTAACTCATTCCCCAGAGAGGTGCACCTGGTGCTGATGCTTTATTCACTCTGGCACCAGGCCAAAACTTTTTTATTTGTCCAGTTGTTTAACTGTTAGACAACATTTTTAAATATTGCATCTTAATATCATGTCCTGGCACTGTGGGGTTTTAATTGCTTTGTTGTTTTTAACTGTCTGTTAAAACTACCTGTCTTTTTAACTTCTGTAAACTGTCTTGAGATTCTTTTGAATAATTGAAGGTATAGAAAAGCCATAAATACATACATACATACATAATATTTCCTCCTAGAGGAGCTATGGGAAGAGAGACACCAGATGTCAAATGATTGTCCAACCTCAGCTTAAATGCCTCCAGTGAGGAAAGCCTCACACCTCCTGAAGTGACCTGTTGCACTGTCAAAACAGCTCTCTCTATAGAAAAATTTATCCTAAAGTTTAGTCAAAATCAACTGCCCTGCATTTACAACCTCCGGTTCTACCTCTGCCCTCGGGAACAACTGTGAACAAGTCCGTTCTCCTTTTTCTGCCTGACAGCTTTTGAGATTAGAGGACTGCTATGGGGCATTTATTTTTCTTCTGGCCCAGTATTCCCTACACTTTCAGTTATCTATGAAGACTTGATTTTCAGATCCTTCACTGTTGCAGTAGCACCATGTCTGGACTTGCTCCAGTTCTCAGGGAGAACTTATGGAAGCAAATTTACTTGAGTTCTACTACATTTAGAAACTATATATGTGCATCTTTAAGCTGTTCTGTGTAGGAGTGCACCTGTTTCAAATAGCTCTCCAGTGCAGCACATATATAATCTCATCTCATAGACTGGCATTAGCATAAAACTTTAGTAACTGTCTTTACTAGTATATTTAGTTGTTGTTTAAATACTAGATTACTAAAATGTTGAAATACTAAGGTTAGCAATTTTAACCCTGCTACAAGTCTGCTTATAGTAGCTTAAAGGGCATAAAGGGCTTGGTGATTATAGTGCAAAGAAATCCCTTTATGAAGATTAATCCCCCTCCTATAGCAGTCTTCTCCAGTCTGGAGGCTTCTGGGTGTTTTAACTTCAGTTTCCATTAGCCCCAGCCAGCATGACCAATGGACAAGTATACTAGGAGCTGTGGTCTATGAACTCTGAAGGGCCACAGGTTGAGGAAGGTTGTGCTAGACAGATGTACACAAGAGCACAATAGAAATTACCCTGAGCTCTGAGATAATGGTTGAGGTCTCCATGTCATGTAGGAGAGGCTCCACTGAAGCTCCAAAGCATCACAAGCGCAGAAGATCACACCAGCACTTGTTCCTCGATACTTTTCATGGCATCCTAACTGAACCCTACCCAACAGGGGTATGAAGGCTGCCTCTCTGATGTGAAGGGTCCCTTGCTGTCACAGAGGGACATCTTAAGGAAACTGGAAGCCTCCAGATGGGTTGGAATATAATCTTCATCATCCCCAGCCAGCACGACTAGAGAGGAGAAGGCAAGCAACCACCATGCCCATAAAATGGTGAAGAAAATTCTGCAAAGTAGGCTTTAGTATTGGGGATGGGGAAGAAATTTCAGAAACTTTCTGAGAAAAATTGTTCTGACTAATTTGGTTCATGATTGCAATAGTTTACAATTTCCTCATTATTAGTAGTAATTTTAGTAGCAATCTTATGTCTATGTCACCCAATAGCTGACGATCTCTGGGTGGTTTGCAACAGCACATAAAATACAATATAAAATATAAATATCAATAAAAACAACATAAAGTTGCAACTTTAGAAGCCAAATTTTAAAAGCTACAATAGATTACACAAATTAAATCATAAGACTTGTTAAGCAGTGAATATAATGCCACAATATAATACTGAAGCTAATTAATGCCCTCGCATAAAGGACAGTCTTAACCTGTCCCAGAAAAGAAGACAGAATCGGTGTCAGGTGGGTTTCACTGGGGAGCTTGTTCTATAACTATGACTGCCACTGAGAAGATATTTTTTCTTGTTGCTTCCAGCCGAGGCTCCCTTGGAGGCAGCAATCAGAAGCAGATCTTGATCCCCATATCTTGATTACAGCACCTGAGTAGATTGCAGTTGTTCTGTCCTAACTGTGGTCCCAAGCTCTGAGGGCTTTATAGATGCTAAAAGTAGCATCTTAAGTCTGGTTCATAAGCCTATGGACAGTCAATGCAAGTGGGCCAGAACTGGTGTTATGTGTTCATTCTGACTGGCCCCTGTCATCAGTCTGGTTGCTGCATTTTGCACAAGCTGCTGTTTCTGAGCAGTCTTCAAGGGTAGCCCCAGATGGAATGGTTTGCGGTAATCTAGTTTAGAGGTTGCCGGAGTGTAGGCCACTGAAGCCAGGCTGTCACTGTCCAGAAAGGAGCATATCTGGAGCACCCACCAAAGCTGGTAGAAGGTATTCTATGCCACTTCAAGCAACCAAGATGACTCAAAGAAAGAGCCCCCACACCACCCACATGCACCCAAGCTGTGAACCTGTTCCTTCAAGGGAAGTGAAAGCTCATCCAGAAAAGGCTGAACTCCTTCCAGCTTGTCAGAAGAAATGCTCACTCACACTCTTGTCTGAACTAAGCTTCAGTTTGTTAGCCCTCATTCAGTCCCAGTAGGTACCAGTTTGGTACATCCACTGCAATAACATGGGAGTCTAAGTCCCAGCAGATGCAAGAGATCTTACCCTGGTAGTGCCTAAAAATTATATTGCAGTGGGCTTCAGATGAGAGCCAGTGTGGTGTAGTGGTTAGGTGCATGGGACTGGGACTCAGACGACCCGGGTTCGAGTCCCCGCTCGGCCATGGAGCCAGCTGAGTGACTTTGGGCCAGCCACAGACTCTCAGCCCAACCTACCTCACAGGGTTGTTGTGGGGATAAAATGGAGGAGGAGAATGATGTAAGCTGCCTTGAGCCCTTTGTAGGAAAAAGGCAGGATATAAATTGAAAAATAAAATACAAACAAATAAAATGGCTCTAAGACGTCCATGAGGCCAGGAAGTAGTAGTCACTAGTTAACCCAAGAGAGCTCCACTGGGCGGCAAACACAGGACTGAATGGGGACAGTGAGATATTGCTTCTTTGCTGGTCTCACTGTCTCCAAACATGCTTGAGTATAGGCCCATGCAAGGGTCTGACTGCAGGTTTTCTCCACTGTTTGCTTCATTGCCCTCGTCTCCAGGTTACACCACAGAGCTGTAAAAGTTTTGCTTCAAGGAGAGTATCAGGAGCAATCATGGGTCATTCTGTATTCTGGAGACTCTCCAGGGATCTGACAGAACTGCCAGTTGCATCAGCTGGAACCCCTCCAAAGCCCCCTGGAAGAGCTCTGGATCCATCACGGGTCTCCTTAATACCATGCTTCTCTGAAAGCCCCATGGCAGATGTGATAGGGCAGTACTGCATCCAGATCCAAGGAAGGGATGAAGCTAGTGCTGTGCCCAGATCTCTCCCTCAATTTCCTGAAAGCTTGTCTTCCCCCATACAAGAGGCTTCCAACACATCTGGCAGCCAGCAGGTGGAAGAAGGTTATTGATCATGGTTTGCTAGATGAGATGCAAGTATCTCTAGATAAAGAAAATATAAGTTGTAAAGCAGAAGACATCTTCAAGGTTATTTGACTTCATTTCGTACATTTATACCCTGACTTTTTTTCCTCTTGCAAGGAACCTTCCTCTCCAATTTATCCTCAGAACAGCCTTGTGACGGAATCTCTGTTGAGAATCTGTCTGTGACTAGCCTAAAGTCAGCTAGTGAGCTTTGTGCTTCAGTGGAAACTAGAACCAAGTCTCTTGAGACCCAGGACAACACTCTAACCACTACCCCACACTGGCTTTCCAGTGTGTGTGAAAGTACATTTCACCCAACTCTTAGCTATTAGGCAGGTGAAGGGATTCACGGGTAGGGCGTACATGAAATATTGTTGTTAGATAAGCCAGGTTTCCAATCTATTCCTAGACCCACAGTGCTGGTGTTAATCTTCAGATGCATAAACAGCTTGGACCCAGGCTATGTGAAGGAATGGCTTGTCCACATAGGTGTGCCTGGCACCGGAGAGCATTTTCAGAACCCCTCCTCTGGACGCTCTCGTCAAGTGACCTGACACCTGTGGCTACTAAGGAGAAGGCCTTTTAAGTGGCAGCTCTGCTTTCAGGACAGACGTTCTGGAGATGCTACTTTATGGTCATTTAGGCACCAGCTGAAGCCTTTTTAGTCCTTCAGTTTCTAACCATGGTGTTGGTGCGTTTTAGTAATCAGCACTGCTGCTGATTTTCACCTTCATTTTATTTTGTTGCTATTTGAAGCATCTTAAAATTTTATGTTATGATTTATTGTGTTTTTATGATTTTTAAGTTTTGTTTTGTTGTGGATTTGCCAGATACAAGGCAAATGTAAGAAAATATAGAAAACAAGCCATACTCAATTTAGAATTTTTTAAAAAGTTGTGAGTTCAGTTTTAATAGTCCCATAAAAAGTTTCCCATCCTCTGGGACAGACTTGGCCAACTTGATATCCTCCATTTATTTATATATTTATATATTTATTATATTTCCATACCACCCACCGGCTTTCTGGGTGGTTTACAAATATTAAAAATTGTAAAATTCAATTAATAAATTATCCGTAAATAAAATATACTCATAAAATACAAAAGAGACTAAAGCAATGCAATAAAACAACTGTAGGACACCTGCAGCAACTATAATAATTTGACCCCTTCCAACTAATAAACAGTATTTAAAACTGGCTCACCAGATATAAGCACAGAGGCTTAAGTATTAAAATAATTGGAAAATAAAAAGGTTGTCACCTGGAACCCAAAGGATGGCAAGGATGATGCCAGCACACCTCTCTGGGGAGCATGTTCTAGAGATGGGGTCCCACTATTGAAAAGGCCCTTCTCTTGGCTGCCGCCCTCCTCACTGAGTTCAGGCACTGATTCAGAATGGCCCCGCCTCACCTGGAGTCACGGAAATAGAGAGGTAGGGCTGAGTATCATCTCTGTATGGATTTTACTACAAATCCCATCATACCCACAGGCTATAGCTCTAAATCCCTCTGGAGGATGCTAGGTTGGGGGACCTGCTCTGAGGACTGCTGCACATGTGACCGTCTTAATGGGTGCACAGTACGGATCCCTTCTGCGTGTGCAGCCTTTGCCATTGACGAGGCAGGTGTGCAGGCAGTTGCTCTGCACACACTCCTTGCCTGTAGCTTCCAGCAGCTGGGCTGCCCACAGGCAGCCTCAGCCTGACCACTCACTGACTGCTTACTTTCTATTTTTTAACAATAGAATATGTGTTCCCTACTGTTCTGTCCCATAGGCACCCAACGCGGGTAAAAGACCAAACAAAAACATCTTATTGAAAGATAACCAGAATGGCAAATTGCCATCGCTGTTAAACCAATAGTGTCCGTCATTTAAAGGGCAGAAGGTAAGTGCAAGTACTTAGATCCAGTGGGCCCCCTTTCTGAAGCCGAATCATCCATGCTATAACAGAGATACTCCTGAAGGGCTTTGCATGCACAGCCACTGGGAAGAGAATCCTGCAAATCAGGCTGGTGCGAAGCTCATTTAGTCCCAGCCTTGTTTCCCTGCTGCCATGCACTATCCCCACCCTTCTCTTCGGTTGCAATGCACTGGTGGGTGAATCCAGCTGGCCGTCTACCAAGCGGCAGTTAATGTACCACAGTGTATATTCCTGGCATCTCCAGGTGACTCTGAAAACACCCCCAAAAACCTCTTTCCTGAAACCCTGGAAAGCTGTTGCCAGGGGAGGATGGTGACACCCATGTTAGTGGAGCGCCTGATCCATTGCAGCTTTTATTCTGAGCTATCCGTGGTGCTCCATGGTTAGTGAACTTAGTTTAGGGATGGCTATCTTCTAGGGATGGTTTTTCTTTTTCAGATAAGGCTGGAGAAGGAGCTGCACTGTTTCCAGCCTTCCTCTGTGTTGTTTTCACTGGTCGGCCAGTACCTCTGGCTGTCCTTTGCCCAGCTATTTTGACCTATGCCATCTATCCACTGGCATAGGCCAGGGCAGTGGGAAACCAAAAGTGGGTGGCTCACCTTTTCCTCTCCCAGGCACCCCCCCCCCTTCGGACTGCTTTCTATTTCTTTTGCACTGTCTTTCATTCCCTTCTTTCTTCTCTACCATTGAGCTGCTAGGAAAGGGACAGATCTTTCCAACGGTCTGCACTGATTGTATGCAGAGGGCTTTTGAAATCAGGGCTCCTTGCAGCTGCAGGATGCCCATTCCAACCTGGAGTTATGAGTCCATGTGGAATGCAACCATCAACTGCCCATGGAGTGTGGTGGTGGATTCCTCCTTACCTCTTATCCACATATGTCACTCTAATAAAAACCCTCCTAAATTATGACTACCCAATCTCACAAACCTGGTACTTGAAATGCTTGAGCCGGGGAGTTTATGAGGAAAAGAAGAAGTGTCTCTGTTGGCACAAGTAAGGGTGCCAAAAGTGATCACACCAGACAAGCACAGGCATTGGTGTGACTTTGCATACCAAAAGGTGGCACCTTGATCTCAGGGATGATCCTTGCTTTGGGCATGTGAGGTTTTCAGTCTAAACTGTCTAGGAAGAAAAGAGTATGCCTTTTGGTCTGTAACAATTAATGGAACCTCCACATCCAGTGGCAGTATAGCTGTGAATATCAGATGCTGGGGATAGACAATAGGAGTGGACTGTTACTCTGAAGAAGCTGAAGCTGAGTGATGTTGTGCAAATGTAACAGAAATGTTGTGCCAGCAGCTATATGTAATATAAGAAATGCCCTTTATGGTATAATTCCTACTCTAGAACAGGTATAGGATTTCTCTTAAAAGATCATCACTCGTCTTCACCTACCTTAATGTCCTTTTGCTGTCCTGACTCATTTTACAGGGCACAGGAGAAAAATTTCAGAGAGTTGGTGCTGCTGGGAGCTCTTATGCCAAAACATGGACAGAGGATGACTCCTTGCACATTACAACATGGCTTCTCCCTGGGTCTTGTGCATCACTATTGCATCCAGTTTCTTAAGATCCTTCCTCTAACCTCCATACTTAACCTGCAACTAAGAACATTTAATGATACTTCATTTAACTTATTGCCAAGAACAAGTACTTGGATTTTGTTTCTGTGCCCTTAACCGCTATATAAGAAGCCAAAATTCCACCAGTGCTGCTTTTACCCATGGTGGCAACTCCATATCAGTTTCACTTCCTTCAGTGGCATGAGTATCAATTGAAGGACAAGCAGTCTATGCTAACTATGAGATCTGTCTGGGACTGTAAATGGGCACAAGCATTTGATTAAACAACACTTTAATTTAAAAATTACAGCCTTGTTATAAATCTATATTAGTCAGCACTCTCTATGAACTTCTGGAAGAAATCTGCTTTACAATCAAAGAAATCTAGTTTTTAAAACAAAATGCATCCACAACCAAACAAATTGGTTTTCAGTTTAGTATCTTTGTGATAGGCTGTTCAGAAGAGAAGCTTCTGTGAGCATCTGTTCCAATGCAGTTGAAACTGAATAAGGCTAGGTTAGATCTCTTGAAATCAATGGGACTTAACTTAGGCATTAATTTCCATGTCTAGATCCAACCCTAAGAACTTGTAATTGCATCTCTGAGCACCATAGAGACAGGGAAGGGAGAACTTTAGACTCCCTGACAGAATTGATCTAAAGTACAGCCTCCACCATCCTCCACCAATTTCCAAAAATGTAATCTTAAAATTATGTGCCTGTGGTTAGCAATAGATTGGGGCATGTTTGTTTTTAACTGGAGCCTTCAGAAAGTAGTAAAGAAGCAAAGAAGGTTGAAGTCCAGTCTCAGGAATTCTCACTAATTCATCAGCTGTAATTCCCCCTTGCATAACCTAAGTTTTAATTCATTCCATGCCCACCGATGTGCATGAAAGCAACCTGCTGCAGACATGTACACATTTACTCAGGAGTGAGAATTGTTGAATCAAATAGGCGTTACTTCAGGGTAATCTTCAGGACCTTGGATCATATATTCCCAAACATCAACTCTTTAAGAAGTGCTTTTGCTGTGTTTACAGGTTCCCTAAAAATAATGAGTGATCAGATGAAATGGAATAATTTTAATGTACATAACCATTTGTAGTCAGTGATCATAACAGATCAGAATTCTTTTTATTGCCGCTTCCAAAATGTTACACCAAGCTGCTGAGCGAAGAGGCAAAAACAAATAAACTATTTTTTCCCCAGCACTGCAGAATGTTCTGGTGAATTCCTTGTCTTACCAATTCCACCCATGATTTTTAGTCATCCTGACCAAGGAGTAACAGTTTACAACTGAGCTAATATGCAGCTGGTACACACTCACAATATATCTGTTAAAATGGATGGGACTAAGTTAGACTGAAAATGGTTACAACCCTATCTATTTACTGATTTATCCATCCCAACTGAGGGGAACACTTGGTGCATATGATATCAAGCATTTCATCCTGGAAAAGCTGATGCCACCATAAATTTTGTGTGCTTGTGGGGTGGGTGGGTTGTTTGTGTTTGTTTGTAGTGCTTCCAGGTTCTCCATTAAGTTTTCAAAGCAAGAGCAGGGTGTTTCAGTGCTGAATCGGAGGACAGCTCACTGCACAGGGGGAGAAATGTGCAAAAGGACCCCCAGGAAGTGAAGACGAGGATCCCTCCATCACCACTCAGGTGTAGTTCAAGAAACGGCCAAAATGCTCCAAGTGGTACATGCTCTTTCCAAAGCTCATTTAAATGGAAGGACATTCCAGACAGGGCTATTCTGAAATCATTTCCCCTAATTGGCTAAATGGGGAAGTCACTGTGGATACCCTGAAATGCAAAACACAGTTTCTTCATTTAAAAATAAAGGCTCCAGGTAGCAGTTTATGTGAACAAATATATAAGTAACACCAATGGGATCACTTAGAGCACTTGTTGGTCAAATTGTGAAGTGGGAAAGGGGAGCATATTAACAGTACGGCACTGTTAAGGAGGTCTGCTTTTTCATTTTCAGAAAGGTGTACCATTTCTAGATTTCCAGAAAGGGGAACAGGTTTGCAGTAGTGGTGGGAAAGTAGAGCCTTTCTTTTTAAAAGATATCTCTCTGGGGGAAAAAAAACTTACACTAAAAGGTTGGCAGAATGATATTCTGGATTCTCAAACAGAAGGTTGTGGTCGTACTTGACTGAATTCTTTAAGACTGTGATCTTAAGCAACCTCCATTTCATGCAAACCCATGAAATTTCAGGTGCAATTCTAAGCATATTTAGACAGAAAAAGACCGAGGAGACTCAGCGCAGCTCAGTCAGCATGTTGAAGCTGTAGGCTTTTTCTCCATCTAAATTTGCATAGGGTTGCACCCTGGGTTCCAAGACAAAATGACCACAATTGGGCTGTGTAGATGCTTACACATATAGGGATGTTCCATCAGACTGTTACTTGAATATCATTATGTTTTTTCAAATAATATTATTTCCAGTTCTATTATCAATAATACAGGTTGGAGAAAAAAATAGAAGAAAACAGAAATGGATATGTTTTTCAAATATATGCTTATTTATAAATAGCTCTTATATTTGATATGGGGTCAATTTCTGTTCACTTTCCTGCTTTATTCCAAGGAAAGCAGAGGGGCAAAGTTAAACATTCATAAAGGAAAGATTTGAGCAGAAGGATATAATGTATGCACATTTATATACTGCTGTGAAATATACAGATGCTGCATGATACCTACTCATATGTGTCAGACTGAATCATAATGTTTCTCAGCAATGTAGATAAGACCCCTGTGACAGTTGTAAGGAACTGAGGAACACCTGAGCATCTACTATTTCATCAAACATTGGCTATGATCCAGGATGAACTGGATAGTTTTAGTCCCATTGATTTCAGCAGAGTTGAAATGACTGAAATCTTTCCCACTGAAATCAACCGTTTTGAAAAAGGGAAAAGGAAACAATTGGAGATATCCAAACTGTGAGCACCATCTACCCAAAAGTAAGCAAAGCCAAATCATATTGGCTTCAGTTCCCATACTGAAATTAATCGGATTTGAAAATGCTTCAGCTTTAGCTGAATGATGCCCCATCCAAGACAGCAATTTCTGGGTTCACCCCACCCCTTCCTAAATGGGGGAAATGTATTTTTAATGGCAACCCCCCTTTTTTCTGTTTCTGAATGTGTGCACATAAATAAATAAATAAATATTTCCAGGTATTATGGAGAACAGTACAGTCATACACTACAATATGTTTGAAGAAACTTCATCAAACCAATTCTTAAAAGAAAAAAAAAATACAACCATGATAAAACAGTTGTTGTCTGCCCTGCATTTCACATTTAACTCCCTGCCTCAAAAGATCACAGGAAGACTCCTCAGATAACAGGATCTCCATTCTGTGTTAGGTAAGGGCCAGAGAGAGGAGAGGGGGAAGAGAAAGGGAAGGAGGGAAAGTTTGGAGACATCAAAACAGAAGGATTCCCAGCCACTGACAGAGATTAACCAAGTTTTCCTCCCCAGAGAGAAGGGTAACAGATTGGTCAACTCCATTCACTAGGTGCAGCCTATTTCAACCCACTCCGTAACAGAGTGGGGTGGGGAGAGAGCTGGTTCTGATGGAGAATATATTACACTCCATTCCTTTGCAGCTCTGGAGAGTTTGCAGAGGGAGACATATTTACACAGATGGCATTTACACCTGGCATTCAGGGGCCAAGAATCTCTCAGTTACAATCTCACTGTACAAAAGGGTTGAGAAAATGCTTGCCAAAGCAGCCAGTGGTGGCTGGAGTCTTCTTAAGGGGTGACATCAAGGTCTCTCTCATCTTTGCCCGAGGAGGAAGGAGACATAGGCAAGTCCTCATCATCTTCTGTGCACTTGACCACTGCAGAAAGGGAGGCACACTTGCAGCTGTGCGCCCCAGAACCCGAGCCGGAGCGGTGGGAGCTACTCTTGCCTTCCTTCTTGTGTTTGACACGGCGGTTCTGGAACCAGATCTTCACCTGCTTCTCAGAGAGGTTCAAGTAGGTGGCAATCTCAATGCGCCTTAGCCGTGACAGGTACATGTTGGAGGCGAACTCACGTTCCAGCTCCAGGAGTTGTGTGCTGGTGAAAGCCGTGCGCATCCGTTTGCTGCTGGGCAGCTGGCCTGATGTGCTGTCTGGAGGAAGAAGGGAAAATGCAGAGTCAAGGAAAGGTTGGCGCTATGGCTGTGTGCCCCAGCCGACACAAGCCCCCAGTCCAAGCCATCCCAACACCTCCAAAGTAACCAGTTGCTGTGCCGGAATCTTGGCTGAACATGCACCCTGACTTATTCATTCCTGATCTAGCAGTTCCTCAGAGAAGACTACAAGGCGCTAAGGGAGGGGTGAAAGGAAAGATCACTCATTTCCTTGTAGGGGAACCATGAGAAGGACAACACAATAGCTATGCACTCAGTGGACTACCCCCCATTCCAGAGTGGAAATTTATTTCCCCAATATCTACGCATGGCATGCTGCATTTGGCACCCCACTGGGTTGACTCAAAGCTGTTCCTCGGAAATGTCCCGCTGAATTCACGGGGCTCATTTCCTCCTAGGGCTGTCCTGTGACTCTTAATTGCTGCCAGTTTTTGGATAGCACGTGCATGTAATTCGTTCAGAAGCAGGTGGAAATGCAGAGAACCACATATATCGTAGCTCCAAGGGTGTGCAGCTCCACACCATGGATGCTGATGGTGTATGATGGGGAGAGGCATGGGAGACCTGCCTCAGCTCAGCAGCACTGCTTGGGGGCAACCTGGTTCTTTCACACCTTTGCAAAAGTCCTCAGCATTAAGGACATTTACTAATCCCATCAGATATCCAGGCTTGAGTGGTGCACTGGCCAGCCTGTGGATGTCAAATAATCTTAGGCTGCCACTGTATACCCGTTTACTAGAAGTAAATTCCATTGAACTCAAACAGGCTGACATCTGAGTAGTCATGGAGTGGATTAACGTCATTATTAACTTCCTTTGGGATCTCAGCTAAGGAAAATGGGATGAGAAAAGCTTGCACGAGCCTGCATTCCCTGTCGCCCCTCCCTACCCCCAATTAATCTCAATCCCAAATACGTTGGCACCTCGATCCTTATAGCTCGTTCACTCGAAAGAAGGTCCCACTGAAACCCCTGCGCGTCCACTTCTAGGTCAGGCTGGGGGCAGCTACTTAGAAGTAAACCCCACTTCTTCCAGCCCCAGCAGCGCGCAGACCGTGCCTGGCATCAACCCGCGGGGCAGGCTCTGCGGCGAGGAGCCGGTCCCGTCCCCTTCCCGAATCGCGCCCCGGCCCGGCCCGGCCCGCCCCGCCCCGCGGAACCAGGCGACTCACCGACCGAGATGCAGTGGAAGTGCCGCGGGTCGGGCAGGGGGTAGGCGTTCTGGTAGAGGGCGGGCGCCGCGGCGGAGCCTCCGGGAGGCTGCCGGGCGGCGAGGGGCGACGGGCAGTACTGGGAGCCGAAGGGCGGGAAGGACGCCTTGAGGAGCGGCAGGGCCGGCGGCGGCGGCGGCGGGTGCAGCTGCGAAGCGGCGGCCACGCACAGCGGGCACACGCACAGCAGGCCGGCCTTGCGCGCCGCCGACGTGGCGCCCGGAGCCGCCGGGCAGGCGCCGCCGGAGGACAGCCCGTGCAGCGGGTGCGACGGGTGCACGGCGTACGGGAAGAGCGGCGGAGGCGGCGGGCTGCCCGGCGAGCTGCCGCCGCCGCTCCCGCCGCCCTTCTTGTCGCCGCCGCCGCCGCCGCCGCTCTCGCGCAGCACCAGCGAGTCCACCAGGAAGGAGCGCGGCATGACTCCGCCCCGTCCAGCCTTGCCGTCGCCCCGGCGCTTCAGCTCTGCCGCCGCCGCCGCCGCCGCCGCTGCCGGGCCGGCTCCTCGCGGGGCGCTGACCAGCGCCAGTGGTGCTGAAAGGGCCGCGCGGCCGCCTTTAAATAGCCCCTTCGGGGGCCATGTGACGAGGGCTGCGCCGGGAGCGGCCCAGGCCGCAGTCAATAGGCTTTTGTGGCGCGCCTTGGCACCGCCGCCGCACGCTCCCCATTATGCCCCTTGTTTGCCAGAAGCCCCGCATAATGTCCCCCATTCTTGTCAACCCCACCCACGCTTCCCAGGCGGCCTTCCCCGACGCCCCCGCCGCACTTTTTCCCCGCCGACCCCCCCGCCCCGCCCCGCACGGCCAATCGACGGGCTCCGTCTTCGCCAGCCGCCGAGGCCTTTCGCCTTCCCCCTGTTGCGCTCTTCTTCTCCTTCGGCCGGATCGGCTCGTTTCCTACCGTGCCACGGCCTGCTTGGAGCCGGGGAAAGTGGACGAGATCGTCGTCCGCCGGCACCCCCCCCCCCCCCCCCGACTCTCCACGGTCTTTTGGAGCTCCTCGGGCTTTTGGCAAGCCTGGGCCTCGGGCGGACACCGGCTCACCTTCTCGCACGTCGCTTCAGCCAGGGCCGTGTGCCGCAGCCGGCACTCCGGGCACATCCTCGACTCTCGGCGGAAGCCTTCGGGGAGGGATCGACCTGTGCAACGGGATAAATTAGCGGGACTTTGTTCCTAGTCATGCTGCTTACTCCTAGGCGCATTTATTAGGAAGCAGAAATCCGCAGGTGTTAGTCGCAGAAAATCTGCCTGTCCTGCAAACACACTCCAGAACTTCCTAGAGTTAAGTTCTATCCACTGCAGTCCACGGGATTAGCAGTCTGGTCCTAAGCACATTTCTTGGAATTTACTTCCAAGTAAAGGCTCGTCAAAAAGCAGCTTTAAGGTCCACGTTTAGGAGAATTTTTATCCCATTTTAAGTCCCATTGATTCTCAACACATAGGCTTAAGACTGAAGCCTTGTTTGGAAAGAGGGCATGCTGATTTCTATCTCCCTTTCTTCTTCATTTCCACTTTAAAAGAAATGTAACTCTCAGTCAGATTTACTTGGAAATAAACTCAATACAGTGCAATGTTCCTACCTCCATATGATGTATGCTTGTGCTCCCACCTTGGTTTCCTCCGGTCCTTTTTAAATCATCGGGAAGATTCTTCCCACCAGAAACAGTGCATCAGTTTATTTCCATCTAAAGTTCTCGGGATGTTTTGGACTTCAGCTTCCATCAGCACCCGCCAACATCGTTAGTGGTCAGACATGCCGAGAACTACAAGCCAAAATATTTGGGGGGAGTCAGGCTAATGGGGGAGGGGCACAGCATTATGTCTGAAGTGTCTCTCTGTGTGCAACTCCCCTGGCTTTTTTTTTTTTTAAGAAAGCATTTTTTGCTGAAAGTCACTGCAAAAAGTGAATTGACTTCTCAGGTCAGTGAGACACTTACCACATCCATGGAAATACAGAGACCTGCCTTAAGAGTGTGCTATAAATTTTAATAAGAATTACAATCTTGTACCCTTATTTTCATCCATGTTGAAAGTCAGGTTGCTGTCTGTCAACTTTAATATGGAGTTGTTGTGTCAATGTGCTCAGGACTGCAACTCTGGAGAGTAAGTCCTATTTCCAAGTGAAGGTGCTTAATATGCCCCAACCTTAGTGGTAAGTTAGGCTTATTGCATGAGACTCACCCCAAGAGATGGACCAGAAGATATTTCTGCTGCTGCTGCTTTCTCCTCCGCTTCTGCTGCTACTTTGCACAGTGATATCAGTATACATAGCTCCTTAAAAGAGTTTTCATAGGCAACAGTGCAAATAGATGGAAAACTCCCTTGTCTGCAATGATCTAAATAGAGACTACCATGGAAAAGGGGGAGACAAAACCTTAGCAAAAGATACGTATGTGTAAATGCAGCTACAGGTATACAAAGCTTTGTTACACTTGGGAATGAAGATTAAAGGGTTTCACAATCCTACTAAGAATGTCAGTATTTAGTAGTAACACCTGCAGTACTGCATCTTTGACAATAACAACCATAATAGAGAGTCTAAAGTGTAGGTTGCACATTACAGAAAATGGCTAGCAGAAAGACATGTTCTGCCATGAAGACTTACAGATTAAACTGTGAGAGAGGGAAAATAATTTATTTTTGAGTAAGCAGGTTTAGGGAGGAATGAATCACATCATTACTTCGAAGCCTTTGCCAGTGGGATCAATGAATTATGTGCCAGTGAAAAAATTTCAGGACAGGGATGGCAATGCATCGAAATCAAAGGCAGCTTTGCCACAAACTGCCAAAGGGAGTCCGAGGGTGCATGGTCTCTCTCCAGGTTTTGTTTTGCTTTTGGCAGGAGAACCCCTTGCAATTAGACGCTCTCCCTTTCTTTCCCCTAGGATCCATCTGTCAACTGCTGGTGTTTTCCAAGGACATGTTTAAGGTCTTTTCGCTGTTTGAAAACTTCCCAAATTCTTGAGCATTCCAGCAGCAATGCAATATAATTTTTATGCACCTTTGCTTACCCATTTGAGAAGACATGAAGGAGCTATGCTGTTTTGCCTGAAGAATTCAAGTCAATAGGAAGGAACTTCCAATTCTGCTTTTTCAGGTCAAGGGGGAATATTGTTGGGCCAAGAAACCTGGGAAAGTGTAGCAAGGAGGAAAGACACCCTGTTATCAAAGAGGACACGTTTGCATCAGCTTCCTTTAAGCTGATGCCCTCCAGCTGTGTTAGACCTCCAGTCTCATCCTTTCCAGCCCTGTGGCTCAGCAGGATGGCAGTTGTCGTCCACACAGGTCTGGTTAGGGAACGCTGTTTTATGGCCATATTGCTGATCCTTAATCCAGGGGACGTGAAAAGGGTGACAACATGAGCCATTTCTCTGTGGTGTTTGTCTAGATTTGGATCATTTCTGCATGAGTTAAATAAGCCATTGTCTTCCACAATATGTTCACAATTCAGGGAGTCTTTCTAACCCCTAATATTTTTTCCTCATTCTCCTCCCCTCTCCATTTTTATGGAGGCAAAATAAGGATGCTAACAAAAGAGCTCTTTGAAAACATACAGCTAAGAGAGAAAGGAGAGCGAGAGGTTAATAGATAACTACCAGATCCCACCTGATTATATATACCAGCTAAAACCTGCAAATGAAATATTTTGCGACTGTGCTGAAATTTCCTTTCACATTTCCCCCACCCTTTTTATTCAATTGGATATAAAATAAATTGCGTTTGAAAAGAAATTCCTAGGAGAATAACATTTCAGAGGCGTTCTCATGGGTTGGTTTTGGGGTTCTTGCACTTACCTCACCCATGAGGTGCCCAGGCGTGTGCATGAGTGTTCTCTCTTTCACTGTGCAAGCATTTCTCTGGCAGCCTGTAGTCCCTCTGGCTTTCAACACATCAGTTAAAGCCAGGGAAGACACCATGAATTAATTTGTCCCACAGAGCTCTTTTTCAGGGCAGGAACCATTCGTTGCACCCTCTGCCACTTGGAAGTGACTTGGTAAGCTCGAAAACAAATTCAGAATTAAATATAACATGCCCTAGCAGAAGAGATTTTTCTTAGAAAAGCTCTGAGATGTTTTTTCTTCTCTATCTCCACAAATACAATGCCTCTCTGCAACATTACCTCCATTTTTCCTTTTTAAAAAATGTTGGTCTATGTCCCCCTCCAGGACAAGGCTAGGCACGGAGCGTTGTGTATGATGAAGAACACATCAACACAATTGTCAACACAATTGCTGCTGTTTTCACCTCCAGTGGCAGCACAAGCCTCCCTGACCTGCAAACAGGCAGACACAACACAGCACAGCACTTGGGCAAAAAGAAAAAAGCTGTGCCACAACCCCAATTAACGGTGGGTCCTGCCTATGAGAAACTTGGAAAATTCTCACCCTCTTAAAGAAATTCAATGAAATTGCTGCGTCTCTCCCCCCGCCCCTACACAGAGCGGAGAGTTTTGAGAGGCCGTTTGCGCGCACCTCTGAAATGCTCTCCTTTAGTGCACACTTCAGATGCAGAAGCAGACGCGTTGCCTCGCAGCGCTGCTGTCCCTGCCCCGCCGGCACGTGGGACTTCTCCGAGCGCGATCCAGCCACCGCCAGCGCTCTCGTGTTGACTGGTAGCTCGGACTCTGCATGTGCGGACAGGTCTGATCCCAGACACGTGTTCTCGGGAGACTTTGCAAGGGGCTTTTAGAATTCTAAGGCTACCACCATCCTAGGAAAACTTAACTGGGAGTGTTTCTCTCTAGAAAAGCATGTGAGCTGCGTACTCCTAGGTAAGTTCATTTATGATCTCTGTCATTTGTGATCTATCACCATCCGGGGTTAGTGTCCGCGAGCTTCAGGGTTCTCTAGGTTCAGACAGATATGCGTTCGTGCAAGCATGCCCAGGAGAGGCATATCCATATGTGCATGTTCTCTATGGAGAAGATAAGGAGTTTCGTTGTTTTCTTGGCTGAACTGGGTTAAGACAGGTGGGAAAACTAGCTGAGCACGTGGTCCCCTCTGATTCTTGTCTTCCTTCCTTAGCCATGTAAAAACAACAATAAAATCCCCAAGAATTACACTGAAATGCCACCCGTATCCTTAGCAATATGAAGGTCAATTACTTTTCAGTGTCGTTTATTTCAACAGGAGATCTCAGCGCGTGCTTAAATCTTTCCCACTGAGATCAGCAGAATTTGATTTAAACACGCCTGACTTTCTTGGATTGGGTCCATTATTTTTCAAACCGAAATGCGAGTGGCATGGAGTACAGGGGGAAAATGTGAAAGAGAACAGAAGAGGGTGAGGTTTGATCTGTAAACTGCGCTCTTATCGACCATATAACGGCAACTTGCTTGCATGCCTCCTTAGCTACAAAGATCCCCATGCGATGTTTTGCGCAAGAAATGAACGGCCGATTCGTCTAAGCTGCCTCTCTTCTTGTACGTTTGCAGCGCAGTGCAACGTATTTTTCCGCCGAAATCTCATTGAACTCAATGAGACTCACTCCCAGGTCAGTGTGTAGGAGAGCGCAACCAGCACCTCCTGATCCATCCCTGAGAGCAAATACTATTTGGCTGGGAGCACGAATCGCCTCTTGCACTTTGCAGAATCTCATAAACAAAAAGGACACACGCACACACCACTGAGAAAGTACACAAATACACCCTATACACGCACCCACATCCGCGTCTCCAAAGTACATGTGCTTGAAAATAAGCCCCAGAAATCATAGGAGGTTTTCTTTCCAAAGAAATGAATGTGGAATGAACAAGTAGCCGCTCTTTCCCCGAAGCTGAATCAGGACACAATTCAACGTTAAATGCACACGAAATTCGTCTTAGAGGACAGCTAGTGCAGCTTCGAAGTAGGAGGGTAATGAACTCAGAGCCGGGGCTTCCAGCCTCCAGCCATCCCAAAGTTTATGATGCATTCGGGCAGGAGAGGGGCAGGGTGAAGGTGCTGCTCCAACATCTTCCCTGTGAGCTAAATGTTTAGCCTCCGACTAGCTGAACTGGGAAGGCAACCGCTCTCCCACTTAGCATATGGTCTCATAATGGGATCTTAGATTCCTAGGGCATTCCTGGACTTTTAGAAGTGGACCCCGGATCTATTCGTATCAGGGAGGTAAAGGGTTAACCACCCCTGAATGCACACCAAGCCCAAAGCTACTGCGAGAATATGAAGGGGGGAAAATAACCAGTTTTTTTCCTCTCTCTCTCTCTCTCTCTCCAGCCGCTGGACCTTATTGAATGTCATTGAAGAAAGTTTTGAATGCCAGATAAAGAGAGGCGAATTAAACTGTGTGACAGGAGAGGATAAGCAAACACAAAGGGAACTCTGTCACACTTTGGGCAAAATCCGTGGGCTTTTTACCAAGCCTCTTCGCTATGATTGAATTAAGTAATAGGAAAACATTTTCTTTCAGTTTAGAGCCATGAAACAAAAAACTTCAAAGCCAAGAACACTTTTTAATGTGCAGCCCCGCGACAATGGAATCTCTGGTTTGTGGTGGAGAAATGTTGAAAGTAGTTTCTACTGCACACATTAAAAAGAAGAAGGCGGAAAAGAAAGCCCAGCTCTGGAAGAAGGGAGAGGAGGACTGCAGCATAGCAGTCTCTCTCCTTCTCCAACTGCGTCTCTCCTAGAGCTTGTGGGACTCATGAAAAACAAGCCAGCAAATGGCTCTTTCCCAGCTAGAGCTGGGAGGATGGGGGAGATTGTCTTCAAAGGTGCCTGAATTTGGGAGGGAGAGTTATCAGTGGGCCTTGACTCACAACCAACAGGGAGTAAAGATGATTGTAACCTTTTCCTACTGCCACCTTTACTCCCCTTAGCTTCAGCAGTGCTAGGCACTGAATAGCAGAGGTAGGCAACCTGACACCTTCCAGATGCTCTGGACTTCAGCTGCAATGATCTCTGACCATTAGCCATGCTGGCTGGGATGTATGGGAGCAGTGGTCCAAAGCATCTGGCAGGCATGGCTTTGTCTGCTGTACGGCTTCACTTGGAAGTGTCCCACGGCTTGCGATTCATTGACTTTGGTACTCCAAATCCAAAGTCCACATGCATGTTGTTGCAGCTGGAGCTGGTGGCAACTGCCTGGGAAAAGGATATTGGGGCAGTTAAGAAAATGCTGGCCCAGAGGGTGGCTGCTGTGTGAAAGGCAAGTTCCTTATTGGGGATCATCAGGAAAGGAACTGGAAACAGACGGCCAATATCATCGTGCCTTTCTCCAAATCTGTGGTGCAGCTGCACTTGACATACAGTGTATGGTTCTGGTCGCTACAGCTAAGCAAGAACACTGTAGAGGTGGGAAGTGTGCTCAAGAGGACAGGTGCTCAAGAGGCTGGAGAAACTCCCTTGTGAGGAAAGGGCACAAGGTATGGGGCTCTTTGGCTTTGAAAAAAAGGAGGGAGTGGGCCGAGGGCTGCATGAAACCATGCCTGGCGAAGAAAGTGAGTAGGGGAAAGTCCTTGCAGCATGCGGGCTGCTCCTGCCTTATAGTCCAATTGTGGTGACAGTGAAATACGTTGGACCAGGCCTGGTCCTCTTTGTCTTCTTCCAGAAGGCATCTGACTGGCCAGTGTCAACCAGGTACTGCAATACATAGCCCTTTGGTCTGCTATAGCACCATTCTTTTCTTACATTCTTATATTCTTTGTATGTTCTTATTAATTGTAGCCATTCTGGTACAAGTCAAACATCATCCCAACTCCCCCTGCCACCCCTCCACCCTCCCACACAAAGACGCACCACAGAGCAAAATCAGAAGGTTTACCTATGTCTTGTGAACTAGGATAGATGGACTGTATTTAGCCCCACAAGTACCTACCTCATTAGTTTTGCTAACGCCTGCCAAACATCTGTACATGACTAAGAATCACAACAGTGCATTGCAGATTTTCTGATAATCCCAGCGTAATAATTGCAGATGTTCTAATAATTACAAATGAACTAGAAAAGATTAAGGCTGTTCCACCAAAGGCCAAGGCCAAGATTATCCACACTATTGTATTCTAGATCAGTGGTCTTCAACCTTTCCACAGCTGGGGACCAGCTAAAACAGGAAAACCACCTCAGGGACCACTGAGTCAGAGACAAAAAGCACCATACACATAATACAGCATTTTGTGTATTAGTTGCCAAACACAATACCAAACCAACAAACAAACCTCCAAAACAACCAGAAACAGAGCAACGAAAATGCCAACAAAAGAACAAAATACCGAAATCAGCATGGTGTGGCTCCCAGCTGACTCCCACCATGTCATCTCTCCCCTCCCTGGCCCCCCGGTAACACCAGCACATCCCCCATGAATACAATGCCAAGAGGTGGTGGAGCACAGCCAGCCCCTGCACCAGTCTGTGGTGACTGGGATGTGCCCGCCCACCCCCGGACTGGCAGGAAATCTCTGGTGGACCAGTGATTGGTTCCACAGACTGGCAGTTAAAAACCACTGTTCCAGATCACTATATATGGGTGTGGAAATTGGACAGTGAAGAATGCTGACAGGAAGAAAATAGTGGTTCTGGAGGCGAGCTTTGCAAATACCTTTGAATGACAGAGAAACAAACAAGTAGGTCCTAGATCAAATCAAGCCAGAGCTTTTCCTAAAACCACAAATGCCAAATCTGAAGCTGCCATACCTTGAGCTTATAATGGGAAGGCAAGGCCCACTGGAGAAGACCATATTGCTAGGGAAAGTTGAAGGCAGAGAAAGGAAAGGAAGACATGCTATGAAATGGATGCATTCCATAAGGAAGCCACAGCTTTGAATTTACAAGAGCTGAGCAGGGCTGTGAAGGAGAGGACAGTTTGGATGGCATTCTTTCATAGCACTGCCATAAGTCAGAGATGACTCGATGGCACATAACAAAAGCCGCAATAATTCCAGGTGTTCTAATAATTACAAGTTCTAATAATTGTGGTGTACAAGACAAGGGACTCTCCTGAACCAGCTGAGTTCGTGCTGGCTGGGGTTGAGGAGAGCTGACATCCAACAACATCTGGAGGGCCACCAGAGAAGAAGGCCGAGAGCTGAACTGAGGATCCCAGTGTTGAATTGAAGAGCCCACCTCAGATCAGCCATAAAACATGCTGGTTGTTCTCAGACCCAGGATAAAACCACATGTTCTGTTAATTGGATAGCATGTAGCTGACCCTTTTCCTTGATTTTGCTGTAGAGTAAGCACACGTGGTTTTGCTCTGCTTTGGGAAACCATGGCAAGTTTGCTGTAAATGTGCCCCTCATAGCTACTTGCCCTCCAAAAGTCTTCCTGCCACCTACATGGGGCTTTCAAAAGAAAAAAAAAAGCCAAAGCTGACGCAGTTTATATGCAATCCTGCCTGAAATCCGGAATCCAGTCAATGCAGAAGAAGCAGAGCTAGCTGGATCAATATTCTGATCAGGGATAAGGCAATTCATATTTTTCTATGGAAGCTCATGACCAGGTGTGATAATCTCTCTTTCTCGTACACACACACAGAAAAGGCTAAACAGATGGAGAAGGCTAAACAGAGTGTTGTTGTTGTTACGGTTTTTTGTTCTTGCTTTTTTGGTTTTGTGTTTTCTGTAAGCTGTCCAGAGACTTTTAGTAATGGGACAGTATAAAAAAACTTATAAAAATAAAAATAAGAAAATGAAAATGAAGAAAGAAAGAGAGGGGGGGTAAGGAGGGGGAGAGAGAGAGGAATTGTCCCCAGTATCATCTGAGACTCCTGTCCAAATGAGACAAGAAGAAAAATGTGCAATTGCATTTCCAATGCCTTAATTTTTTCCCAAGAAATGGCAGGTGAGAAAGGGCTGATCAGTTTTGGGTCTGTTGAGCATGATAAAGGAGGTTTGGCAGCTGTCAAAGCTCAGGCTTTTTCAAATGAAGGTTTTGGCAGGGCTAATCAGTGTGGTTGTTGTTTCGATGGGGACATATATATGCAAATTAACTTTGCATGTCACTCATGTTGAAGTTATGACCGGTAGCCTTCTATCTGACTTTTTAATATTTGTGAGAGGTACCAGATAGGGATGTCCAGTCTCTTCACTGATATTTGATTGATATTTGAAAACTTGGCACATGCCAGACAGAATAGTAGTATTCACAGATTTGGGAGTCACAGCCCTGAGCATATAAGAGCTGAGCAGGGCTGTCAGGGACGGGACATTTTGGAGAACAGTCATAGGATTTCCATAAGTCATAGCTGATGGGATGGCACATGACAACAACAGAAAACTTTTAAGTGGCAGATATGAATGTATAAGCTGTTTGTTTGTTTGTTTGTTTTCACCTTGGACCAATCAGCTTTTGTAAGCTCAGGGCTGTGATGTCCTTTATGGAATTGATTTCCCAATAGACTTAATTCAGTATAAGAAAATGGGTCAAACAGTAATTGATGTGCTTTTCTGACCACAGTAATGGAAGGAGGAATTTAATCCATTGTAATGTACCAAGAACCCAGTGTCATCCCTTAGGAATAAGATGCAGAGTCAAAGATTCCAAAACTCAGTAAGATGGGTAATCGCACCTAAGTGGCAAAGCCTGAACTTTAGTACTTCACTAAGCCCCATGCCATACAGCAACATATGGAGGCCAAACCAGCCTTCTTTAATTGCTTTTTATAGAAAGTTTTGGTGGGAAGGAACCCCAAACAAATTTACAAAACAGAGTATTACATTTCTGAAAATACTTGCCAGGTCTGTACCAAAGAATTCCATGTCAAACTTCTGCAATTCTAGGAATGATATTCACCTTACCCCACAAGCTCAGCATTAGAGATGGCCGTCTGTCTACATCTTGTGAGATCTCATTAATCAGTTTACATGGAGTACTGCAGCCACTAATCAGCATCTAGTCCTCCATGGGACTTTTCCAAAACTCAGCTACAAGGCTGGAAAATCAGTCCAATCTCATAGCCAGTCCCTGCAGGCAGAACTCCCTTTGGTTATCTTGCTGCAGCATAGAAAGAACCATACCTGTTGCAACAGCAACCTCAGAGATGGGATTTAGAGAGTGCAGCAGGGACAAAGAATATTGATCAGTTATATAAAGTCCAATGAATTTTGTACTCTTCTAAGTGTGTTTAAATCTGGCTATAGCCCAGGGGGTGGCAGGGCAATAGGCTTGAGAGAAGCCATGCCCCAAGGAAAAGAGTTCTAATCCTTGTAACTTCTCACTCAGTGGGCTAAATAAGGGATCAGTCTTTTTTGTCCCTGCAATGGTGCAATAAGAACTTATTCTTCTGTGTTGCAACAAACTAGTGAATTGTGTTTTCAGGTTGCAATAATAATAATAATTACGATATCTGATGGGGAGATGGGAAACCCTTCATTCAAACCACACACAAACATCCCTCCGTGTAAGGTGGGGGTGGGAAGGCACCAAAGAAAAGGCTAGCTCAAAAGGCCGAGGGGGCAATGAGAGGTCTAAGCGCCCCTCCTGCCCCGGCTGAGTGAAAGGCTGGGGGATGCCATCGGCAAGGCTTGTTCTTAATGCAACCTTGCTGTGAGAGACAAACAAGTCTGACCTTTGGCTCTGCTCCTGGACTGCTGATCCTTCTCAAAAGTGGAAGAATCCAGGAGGCCGTGCCCCTGCTTTGCCATCTTCCCAACAGCCAGTCAGTCTGCACACACACACACACACACACACACACACACACACACACACACAACTGCCCATTTCACATCTCTGGCCTGTTTGTCTGAATGAATGGAAGAACAGAGGGGAGGGGGGACTTCACAATTACAATGAGTCTGCCAAAAGTATGACTAAGTCAGTATCTAACCTCCTGTCAATTGTTCATTTTTTCCTTTTCATCAAAGGTACATGGACACAGGTAAAGGACACCTGTTGAATCTCGAGGGAGGACTGGATCAGGATCACACCCACACCTGATTTAATACCTGTGCTTTTCTAACAGGAAGTGTTTCATATCAGAACGGGTGGGATAGCATGTTCTGCACATGTATGCACGCGTGTGGTCAGAAAAGTTTGTAAACTTTTATTCAGTTGCTTATTAAAAAACACAAACTCTCCAGAGTTTATATTAATGCTGCTGCTGATGATGAATCAGTTCTGTTATAAAGCTGACAGTAGCCTGTTTCCATATATGAACTAAAATACACAACAACATCACTAACATGCATGCCTAATAATTCCTACTGAATGCAATGCCCATGCTGGCCAGGGATAGTGAGTACTATAGTCCAGCACATCTGAAGGACATCTGGTTGGATGAGTCTGCCTAGCACCATGCAAAGCATTTGCCCCCAAAATGTCCTGTTAAAATAAGTCCATTTGACATGACTACTGAAATATGCAAGTCAAAGATATTCGAATACTTAAGCAATAGTGCATAGTCTTTGTTTCCTGGTATCTCATTTTTATTTTGAACATCCTTATGACTGTGCATTCCATGATTGTATATTAAATTGTAAAGAATCATACAAATATACTAGTATCAATGTGCCCCCAGATAATCTTAAGAGTTTTACAGGTTCATCTCACAATCATTGTGCTTTAGCAGATAAACAAGGCATGTGGAGGGCCACAGAAGCAGTAGCTCAGCAGCAAGGCTGGGGTCCAGGCACCATTGGGCAGGGGGCGGATTTATGCAAGAAGGAACATTATATTCAGTCTCTTTGTAACGATTATATGCTATTTCTGGCCAGTTACGTATTGTGATTCTGCCAAGAATTCCCCTCAAAAGGGATCTTGCCAGAGTTTCAGCAGTCCTATGAATTCATTCATATTTAACTTATTAGGCTCAAAAACATTTCTCTCGGAAAGACCTCCCTAATTCAGTTTCTTAAACAAGACATAGTAAACTTGAAGGCACTGAAAAATAGACACAAAACAGAATTTGATATGACATTAGACTCACTGAAATATTTGTTCATTACTAATAGTTTAATACTTATAGATATATTATATTATTTTAACTTATGCTATTATCCTTAGAGTAATTCACTATCATTTAGCCACCAAATTAGACTCTCTGTCATGGTATATTTATCTTAACTCCAGTCGCTAATTAAGTTGATAGAAGAATCCTCACATGCATTCTAAATATTCAGACATTAGTATTTAGGAATTTTAGGAAATTTTAGGAAATTTTAGGAAACCTTGCTCTTCTGATCAATGCCAGTCTGTTTTTTATTTACTGAACTTAGTTCCACAATTTAAAAACATTGCAGCGTCACAATTTTGAATACTTTGTATGCATCAAGTGGTAACAATGCCAACTGAATCCATTTCAATTCCCCACTTTAGCGCAACGAATTGCAGAAAAGTCAAGAGGGATGTGTGTTTTGAGTACTTTTGTAAGGCACTGTGCAGTTGCAATAAGGGGGAGAAGGATCAATATTACTATTCAAGCAGATCCGTGGAACTCTTGGATTTGCCAGTAGAAGGTCTCCAGGAACTAACTGTTTTGAATGCAGATCAGTGTCATGCAAAGGCAAAAGTAACATGTTTTGGTAGGAAAATACAGTGTAGGGGAATGGTAACCCTAGAAGGGGAGTTGTGTGGCACTTGCTCCAACTTTGTCCTTTTCAGTTCAGCTTTCCATATACTTCAGACACTAATGCTGCTGGATGCATTGCTGCCTCCTGCAATGAGATATTAGTGGAGTTGCCTAGCTGGGTATAAACAGCAATCAGGCCTGTAGTATCAAAGTGTAGAACCTCTTTCACTCCAGGGGCCAAATTCCATTTCGGAGTAGCTCTTGGGGATGGCACTTCCTTAGCAGTGCAAAGACGAAAAGGGCATGACCAGCAGTACAATAAATACCAGCACACTTGAAGTTGATGTTCTTACTGCCTGTAACTAAGCCCCTGGGAAGGTATTTCAGCCTTTCAGAATGAGGAAAATGCGCAAAGCTGGGCGACCACCAGACAACCGGTGCTTGGGAGAAGGGGAGTGAGGCCGGGAGAAGGAGGCAAATTGGTGCCCCAAGAGCTGCGGTTTTGCTCCACCGCTGTACTGCTGCATAGTCCACATACAGCAGCCTGTAGGTGGGGCAACAACCCATTCGATCAGCAGTAGGAATGCTCCCTCGAGCCATGATGGAAAGATGTCCCCTTTCTGCTTGCGTACTGGATGACTTAAAATGCTTCGGAGCTTGAATGTCAAATTAAAATTTGAAATAATTTTAAAGTTGCCATATGATTTCTATCTAAAAATAAGGCCTGTTCAGATAGTTCCTGTTATTTACTCCCACTATATCTATCCTGGAATCCTGAAAAAAAAAAAAGAAGGCTTGCATCTCAACCAGGGTTCCATTTCCTCAACCCTGGGGATTTGGGGGGAGGGGGGAGGGATTGGATTTCTACTTATCCCGGTACATCATATATTCTTCTATTCTTTGAATCTGCTATTCAAGATTCTTTGAACCTTGTGCTTTCTCCAAGGAATTTAGGGAAGCCAAACTGGTGTGATGGGCAGAGTGATGAACTGTGGACGTCTAGGCTTAAATCCTTACTCAGCTTTGCATCCATCATATGCCCATTTCACATTTAATGCTATAATGCATTGCTTTCAATGTGTCTTTTCTACGTATGAGTAATCCTGGATCCAACCCATTACAAATTACTTGGGATGGTGATTACATTGTCAGAACTGGACAATGTAATCCACACCCATCCGCAAAGCATACTGAGTAACTTTCTAACAGTCATTCCCTCTTCCCCTTTCTAACCTACCTCACAGGGAAGTTGTGAGGATAATAACCAGGGGAAGAAGAACTATTATGCATGTCATTTAAATATAATAAGCAATAAAAGCCCAGTGTGGTTTTATAAACATGGGTACTATCAGGCTTTATGAATGTGAAGTTAGTTCCTGATTCTACCACAGCCATGAGCTCACTGGGTCACCTTAGAGCAGGGGTGGGCAGAACAGAAGGATCTGTTGGTAGAACCTTTAGTGATCTGCAATAGATCAGCAAAGTTTTCTGTCTTACAGTGCAACTGGAAGCAGATCTACTCAGAAGTAGCGCCCATTGCATTTAATAGTACTTGCTGTCAGTTAAGTGTCTATAGGAATGCAGCTCTGATTAATCAGTAAGAATGGTGCTTCCCTTTTCTAAATCTGGCTGTTGTTGAAATGAAAAAGCTTAGGGGAAAAACAGCAGTAAACGGTTCTAAAAATACTCCCAAGCTGAACATGTGCTCAGAAGCACCTATTCCAAATGTACGTCTCCGCCCAGTAGCCAATACCTTGCACTTGGCTATGTGGGCTTCTTGAAGTCCATGTTGTTGCTAAGAGCCCTTGTTTCATTTTGTATCCTTTCATCATAAGGTTTTCAAGATAAGAACATGTGAAAGTGGTTTGCCCTTGCCATCTACTAAGCAGTCCTAACCAGAGTTAGTTTGAAAGTCACTGCCACTGTCTGTGAAGTGTGTGTTTGTGTTGCACTTATATTCCGCATTTATTAGCCCCAGGTCTCTCTCAGCAGATTACAATAGAATAAAAACAATATAACAGTCAAGTAAGACACATAATATCCAAAATACAGTAGCTGCCCTTCCGAAGTTTCTTTATCCATCACCATTAGAGAGTTCCATTCTCTTCTGCTCTTGTGACTGTCACTCCTGAAGAAGGTGAGCGTGTCTTAGTCTGGTGTCTCAGCTTTGATCATTCTGCCTTGGGTGATCCTGCTAGGAGACCATCCTTAGTGACACAGTCTGGCTGCCTGCGGCATTTTTCTTAGCTTCTCTGGTGCTCTCAAAACCCCTCGTCACATTAAGGTGTGCATCCAGGAGCAGAGGTCCTTGGGGTTCTAGTAAAAAATAACAGCTCTGGCCGCTCTGCCTTATCCAAACCTCTGTTCTCGCCACTTCCATCCTACATATGCCTCCACGCATGTTATAATGAACGACACTAAATTACCTTACAAAGCAATAGTTGTAAAGACATGGCAGCTGTATATGTGGATACTTTGAACATTCAAACATTGTAATTCAGAACCAAAACAGACATTAACTTAAAATATGTAGCAGCTATGAAGAGTAGGCAAAGAAGACCTTTTTATTCAAGCAGCATTTTAAATGTTAATATTATTGAATTTTTCTGGCCAGGGCGGCTTATTTTATATTGTATATTTGTAATTTATTTTAATGTATATATTTTAAAATGTTATGATGATTTAACTTATTTGTTGTAAGCCACCCCGAGGCTTTGGCGAATGGGGCGGCATAAAAATGTTTTAATAAATAAATAAACAAACAAACAAACCACACTCTGTCCCCACAGATCTGGACAAGGGCCCTAAAGTAAAGAAAGGGACACTTTACACACACACACACACACACACACACACACACACACTGGGTTCAGTCTAGATTAGGGGCCCATGCCTGCAAGTTCAATTGCGAAGAATTGTTTCATAAAACAAACACATTGCTATTTTGCAACGGAGTTTGCAGGTGTGTCACGCTGCCCCTGATTGGATCCGGCACATTGCACAGTAGAAAAGTGTTAAAGCCCCATTTCCCCCACACTAGGTTTCTCATTTGGATAAGGGGCCCTGTGCCCACTCTAGAGTAAAAATGGGAAACTAAAGTAGTTGTTAGCCCTGTGTTCAAAGTAATGCCTGGTTTAGCCCTCTGTTACTAAGTATTTTTCTTATTAGGCAGAATGCCTGGCTGTCCTTTTCATTAATCATCAAAGAATAGTCCAAACACATGGCATGATCTGAAGGTCCATGGTAAAAGAATTTTTGCTGAAGCTAAGCAGATCTTCCACCTGGAGGGAGGGAGTCTTAATAAATGAACAAAGGGGGAGGGAGTCTTTTCTAGGCATTCTAGGAGCAGACTGATAGTGTTAAATTTGTGCCCAGCATTCTGTGTTCTGTAAAATTGCCAAAGCAAGTTCAATTTCTCCCTGCTACACACACTTCATGGTCCGAATCCCCATACCACTGGTGCAAAAAGAACAATAATCAAACCCCCAAATCAGAACAAACTTTCCCACTAACATTTCCTACTGTACTCCTCCTGGAGTTTTAAGAAAAATCAGTTTGGCTCAGTTTTTTGTTGAGAAATTGTCTCAAGTTTGCCACCTCTCATTGTTTACTGTAATTAGCATCCCAGGAAGCATGACTCTGTCTAGATTTCTTTTGAAGTCCCATTGAGTTCATTGAGTTTGATTCACAAGTCAATACTTCTGTGTTTTTGTTTATTTGTTAGTTCTGACCTCCATTTTATTCTTGCTGTCTGTTATTTGAATTCTGTTTTCCTTGGACGTATTTCCAATGCATTTTTCTTACTGTGTGTGACTTGTCTGGAGGCTTTTCATATAAAAGTGAGACAAAAGTTTGTTCTACTTTATAACAAGAAGGAAGGAAGCCTGCCTATTCTAGCTGCCTTCCCACTAAAAATGAGCTGTCTTAGTGTAGCCTTGGAGAATATACATAGCAACAACCCCTGGCATTTTCTCCAGCTGAACATTTGGCAAATTTCCTTACATCATCTTAGTTTAGGAGTGTTTGCTGCCCTCTGCAGGCTATGGCAGAAAGTGAGACACTATCTAACATTCATAAAATGATAATATGGCAAATTTCAAATTGTTTCAAATTTTAATTTGACACATAAGCTGCAAAATGTCTTCTTATCTGGAATATATATAAATTCTTCCTTTTAAAATTCTCACTGAATTTGCATTTGTTTGAAGGTCTTGCATATCAAGGCTCCTCAAATTGAATTCTGCTGGGTGTCTGGAAACTATACAAAATATTAGAAAATAAAGACTTATTCCTTTTGTAATGTGTTTGAGATTGAGAAAGATCCTACACAAATAGAGGCCTCTCCTGGCTTATTTCTATTTATTTATTACACGTGCACAAGTCCACGCACGCGCGCGCACACACACACCTATTTTCCTCTTGCAAGCGACTGGCCCAAAGTCACCCAGGAAGCTTCATGGTCAAGTGGGGAATCGTTTTCCCAAGTACAAGTCTGACATTCTAACACTGCACCACATTGGTTCCCAATTAGTTCTTGTCATCGGTTGTTTTTATGTTGAAAATCATGAGGCTTCTCTGCTAATAACCATGCAGCTTCTCTTTTTTGACAACTTCCCTAAATCCTTGGGGCAATGAAACACAAGATGATAAACATTTGCCTTGCTAGGCTGTGGTGCCATCAGGGCAGGACTTTAGGTCCAAGTCCTCACTCAGTGGAATGGGCAGATTGGGCACCAAATGTAATGGCTTATTATATTTTAAAGGAAGTGGAGTAATGCACATTACCATCTGGGGTGGGGGGCATAAATAAGACTAGAGTGCAATCCTATGTGTGTTTAGACAGAAATATCTCCTGCAATTCCTAACATCCCCCGGATAGCATGGCTGGCTGGAAATGGGAGTTGTAGGACTCATTTCTGCCCAGGATTGCGCCCTAAAAATACCAAACTGCACCACTGTTGCTCCATCAAGCTCCATCTCATCCAGCATTTTGTGAGTGAGCCAGATGTCTCCCGAAAGTTCATAAGAAGGACAAGAGGGTAGTAGTGAACTTCCTTTGTTGTTTCCACTCAGCATCTGGCATTCAGAAATATGCTGTTTCTTCACATGAACACGGCCTTTAGGTTGTCATGGACAAATCAGTCTTCTACACATCTGTCTCAGCCCCTTTTCCCAGCTAAGCCTGTAACTATCATCCTTGTTGTTGTTGTTGTTGTTGTTGTTGTTATTATTATAACATTTCTATGCCGCCCCTTGCCGAAGCCTCGGGGCGGCTTACAACACAATAAAATACATTGAAATACAATAGAACATAATAAATTACCACTAAATACAAAAATACAAAAAATACGCTGAGATACAAACATAATAATATAAAATTAAAATTATCAGTATAAAATAAGTAAATAAAGAACATAGGAGGAGAAAAGAGAAGGAAGAAGAAGTTGCCCTGGCCAGATCATATATTTTAACAATTAAACTGATGTTTAAATAAAAAGGTCTTTACCTGGCGCTGAAAAACCAGTAACGACGGTGCCAGGTGGACCTCTTTGGGGAGTGAATTCCATAGGTTGGGCTTTCTCTGCGGTGGCGCCCAACCTATGGAATTCACTCCCCAA